>NC_081861.1:88944180-89158464 GCF_963259705.1 Myotis daubentonii | reverse complement strand
ATGTGCCCTGTTCAGGAATCGAACTGTGACCTCCTGGTTCATAGGTTGATGCTCAGCCACTGAGCTACGCTGGCTGGGCTAGTAGAGTTTTTAACATAATCTTAAATTAACACAAGTATAGTTTGAGGATTAAAAAAATAAACTTTAATAGCCCTAGCTTGGTTGATTGGAGTGTCATCCCATACACCAAAATGTTGCAGGTTTCCCTGATTGGGTCTTATGCGGGAGGAAGTCGATTGATGTTTCTGTCTCTCTGTCCCCCTTCTTCTCTCTCTCAAATCAATAAAATATCCTTGGGTGAGGATATTTTTAAGTATATTTTTATTGATTTCAGAGAGGTAGGGAGAGGGAGAAAGAGATAAAAACATCAGTGATGAGAGAGAATCATTGATCAGCTGCCTCCTGCACACCTCCCACTGGGGATCGAGCCTGCAACCCGGGCATGTGCCCCATAGGCCCTTGACTGTAAATGAAACCAGGACCCTTGAGTCCACAGGCTAATGCTCTATCCACTGAGCAAAACCAGCTAGGGCAGGATATATATATTTTTTAAGTTAAATTTTTTCAGTACTTCAGTGGGTCATTTGATCAGTGTTAAGTCTCCCCTTTAAAGTTTTATAACTCTGAAAAGTTGTTTTGTGCATGCAACATCTTAGAATTTATCCCAGGTTATTGTCTGGAGTTCTGTAGAGAATAGATAGTTAGGCTACACTTAAGTACTGTATCTACTTACTTTGAACATCTTTTTTTTAAATTATGTTTTTATTGTTTTTAGAGAAGAAGGGAGAGGGATGGAGAGAGAGAAACATCAATCGGTTGCCTCCCTCACAACCCCCACTGGGGATCATGCCTGCATGTGCCCTGACCAGGAATCGCACCGGTGACCTCTTGGTTCATGGGTTGTTGGTCAACCACAGAGCTACACTGGCCAGGCTGAACATCTTTTTAAAGGCGAGATTTAGAGATCTGAAGCCTGACTTGATCCTATCAACCCCAGATTCCACATTTCCACATAACGCCATTAAAAGATATTGGTTACTTGGGACTGGGTTTAAAACTCCTTCAGAAGTTTAATTGTCTTGTCCTGACCCCTAAAACTAGTTCATGTGTCAGTGGCAGGTGTAGAGAGGAAGCCTACTATAGGGTATGATTTGATCTTTCTTTTTCCCAGATTTCCTCGACCTGTGACTGTGGAGCCCATGGACCAGTTAGATGATGAAGAAGGACTTCCAGAGAAGCTGGTTATAAAGAACCAGCAATTTCACAAGTATGTTGTCCTGACATATTCCCTGTTAGCTGTTGGCCTATTCTTAAGGAAACTTGTAAAGGGATGTGTAAAAGAGGCAGGTCTTTGTTATATGTATTTACTAGCAGCCATTATCTTGGCATTCAGAAGGAATACATTGCTTAGTTGTCATCTTAGGCAGAGTTTTAGTAACCCAGGAACCTTGTCTTTAGGGAGAGGGAGCAGCCACCTAGATTTGCACAGCCTGGCTCCTTCGAGTATGAATATGCCATGCGCTGGAAGGCACTCATTGAGATGGAGAAACAGCAGCAGGACCAAGTGGACCGCAACATCAAGGAAGCTCGTGAGAAACTGGAAATGGAGATGGAGGCTGCTCGCCATGAGCACCAGGTCATGCTAATGAGGCAGGGTGAGTATAGGCCTCTAAGTCTTAAAACTAAAAGAACAACAAAATAAGTTTTTCAGGAGTTTCTTAGTACCAATCGGTAGAGAAAAGCCTAAACCTCTACTTTTATTCTCTGAAATATTTTGTTGATCTTGGTAGGCAAATGAGCTTGGAGATGTGACAGAAAATACTGGATTCTGTGGAGAAGGAATAATAGGTTTGGCTTTATTTTTGGAATCTGGATACCTCAGATGGCCACTCAGGGATTATATATCCCTTTTGCTTTCTGGATCTTTAATTATGAAAAATTATTGGGTCCATATGAGGAGAATGAAGAATACTCTCAATCAAGTCTGTTGTTTTTCTAGATTTGATGAGGCGTCAAGAAGAACTTCGGAGGATGGAAGAGCTGCACAACCAAGAAGTGCAAAAACGAAAGCAACTGGAGCTCAGGTAACGCTTCTCAACCCTTTTTCTCTCATAATGTCTCACTCCTGCTTCCTACCACCAAGCTACCGCATGCATTTGTAAATATATTGGCAAACATTTCCTGGCTGTTTCTGAAGTTCTCCCTTTGGATGGGAGATGTTTCAGCTGCCAGTGGTTCTGGGAATTATGGCTACACTAAAGAGAAAACAGCTGAGTGCTGGTCTCATGAGGCTCCTTTGAGAAAGAACTTTTTCCCCTAAGGGGCACATCTGGGTTGCTTTAGGGCTGGGCACATTTAACATTGAACTTCCTGGAGAGCTATGATAGTTTCCAGTTGGCTCTTTTTAAACTATATATATATATATATATATATATATATATATATATATATATATATATATATATATATATATATATTGATTGATTTCAGAGAGGAAGGGAGAGGGAGTGAGAGATAGAAACATTAATGATGAGACAGAATCATTGATCGGCTGCCTCCTGCATGCCCCCTACTGGAGATTGAACCCACAACCCAGGCATATGCCCTTGACCAGAATCAAACCCGGGAACCTTCAGTCCACAGGCCTACATTCTATCCACTGAGCCAAACTGGCTAGGGCTTCAGTAGGCTCTTGATCCTCTTGGCTCAGTCCCCTATTAAGATAATCAGCTTAAGTTCTGGAATGCCTCTGCTTAAATACCTTGGTGACTCTCTGTAGGCAGGAGGAAGAGCGCAGGCGCCGTGAGGAAGAGATGAGGCGACAGCAGGAAGAAATGATGCGGCGACAGCAGGAAGGATTCAAGGGAACCTTCCCTGATGCGGTATATCTCCTTTGTGCCCATGATGTACCAGTCCAGTCGTGATATGACAAACCCACCATGAATTGTCTGCCCACTAGGACTATACAACATACCAGGTTATGATCAATTTTTCCATTCTGTGAAACTCCTTTTAGAAATAATTCATAGGAAGGAAAGGTAAGGTTTGAAGGAGAGCTCTTTTTGCCCCATGGGCTATTTAGGATGAAAAGCTGGGACCAGTATATGCTATTCAGACTCAGTGACTGCAGTATAAGATATATCCAATTCCGTAGCACCCTTGACTAGTGACTAGTCCATTGCTGTCCTTCAAGTTATATAGGTTGGAGCTATAGGAAAAAATTGACTATCTTTCCCCTTTCCTTTCATAACTCTCTTGTACCTAATAGGAGACTGACTTGAGTCCTAGTAGCTCTGATCTTGAACTCACTGTATAACTAGTGAGGAATTGTTGTTGGTGTTCCTCAGCTTGGTCTCAGTATACTTAGGATGTATTATCACTCTATACTTTCCTTAGTGTATGGTCTTCAATGGATTGTGGGAGAATGTAGTGCTGTCTTAGACTGTCTTTAGTGTTTTTTGTTTTTCAGAGAGAGCAGGAGATACGGATGGGCCAGATGGCTATGGGAGGTAAGGACTCAGGAGATTAATGGCTCTGATTTCCTTTTTTGTCTTGTCTCTGGTGAACTATGTAGCTTATTTTATGTATTCCAGATTTAAGGGATTCACATTTCTGGGAGCATCGTTTTTTGGGGTGGGGTAACATGTCTTAGCCCAAAGGTCTTGTTGAATTGTTTCCTTTAGAACAGAAAGAGACAGATGATATCTTTCTCCTGTACTGATCACACTACTCTGCTTTAGGTGCTATGGGCATAAACAACAGAGGTGCCATGCCCCCTGCTCCTGTGCCTGCTGGTACACCAGCTCCTCCAGGACCTGCCACTATGATGCCAGATGGAACCTTGGGATTGGTAATAACTGTAGGACCTTAACAGTAACCCTGAATGGTGATGGGAGGAGAAAGGACTTTGCTTCCATAGTTGCTTGGCCTGTCATGATTTTGCTACAGATAACAGTATTAGAACTACAGTTATCCAATGTAACCTCCAGGTCTTTATTTTGGACTCCTGAGTAAACGAGTCTCAAAATATACTTTATGGTTCATACAATCCTGAGGTGATTTTAGTTATATCAAAATGTTAAAACTGGATAGGCTTCAGGTTGCTTGAAAAGTGATGGCCTGCTTTGTCCATGTACCTAATTCATAAAAAAGGACATAGGTAGAACTTAACCATCTTAGGAATTTAGTATGTAATATTGCTTAGCTAATAAGAATAGGGATAGCCCTAACCGGTTTGGCTCAGTGGATAGAGTGTCGGCCTGTGGACTGAAGGGTCCCAGGTTCGATTCCGGTCAGGGGCATGTGCCTTGGTTGCGGGCACATCCCTGGTGGGGAGTTGTGCAGGAAGCAGCTGATCGATGTTTCTCTCTCATCAATGTCTCTGACTCTATCCTTCTCCCTTCCTCTCTGTGAAAAATCAATAAAAATATATTTAAAGAATAGGGATAAAGAAGAGGAAGAAAGAATAGGGATAAAAAGTTAAAGGTGGGATGGTTGGGTGGGTCTGTAATTCAGGCAACCTTCCTTTCAGGGACATCTATCTGCTAGAGCAGCGGTTCTCAACCTGTGGGTCGTGACCCCTTTGGCAGTCGAATGACCCTTTCACAGGGGTCGCCTAAGACCATCCTGCATATCAGATATTTACATTTACGATTCATAATAGTAGCAACATTACAGTTATGAAGTAGCAACAAAAATAATTTTATGGTTGGGTCACAACATGAGGAACTGTATTTAAAGGGCCAAAAGGTTGAGAACCACTGCACTAGAGTTTTTTTTTTTTTTTAATGTATTTGTTGTTGTTGATTTCAGACAGGAAGGGAGAGAGCGATAGATACATCAGTGATGAGAGATAATCATCGATTGGCTGCCTCCTGCACACCGCACATGGGATTGAGCCCACAACCTGGGCATGTGCCCTGACTAGGAATTGAACGGTGACCTCCTGGTTCATAGGTCGACACTCAACCACTATGTACTCCAGCTGGGCTATCCGCTAGAGTTTTTTTTGTTGTTGTTTTCATTGATTTCAGAGAAGGGAAAGGGAGAGAGAGAGAGAGGGAAACATCAATGATGAGAGAGAATCATTGATCGTCTGCCTCCTGCACACCCCACAATGGGGATGGAGCCCCACAACCCAGGCATGTGCCTTGACAAGGAATGGAACTGTGACCTCCTGGTTCATAGGTCACTGTTCAAGCATGAGCCATGCTGGCCAGGCTCTGCTAGAGTTTTATTTTTTTATCTTTTTTAAAATATATTTTATTGATTTTTTTACAGAGAGGAAGGGAGAGGGATAGAGAGTTAGAAACATCGATGAAAGAGAAACATTGATTAGCTGCCTCCTGGACACTCCCCACTGGGGATGTGCCCGCAATCAAGGTACATTCCCTTGACCAGAATTTAACCCAGGACCCTTGAGTCCACAGGCCGATGCTCTGTCCACTGAGCCAAACCAGTTAGGGCAAGTTTTAAACATGATTAGGCATCCCCAGCAGGTGGAGCCCTGGCTGGTTTGGCGCAGTGGATAGAGCGTCAGCCTGTGGACTGAGCAGTCCCAGGTACGATTCCAGCCAGGGGCACATGCCTGGGTTGTGGGCTTGGTCCCCAGTGGGGGGCATGCAGGAGGCAGCCAATTGATGGTTCTCTTTCATCATTGATATTTCTATATCTCTATCCTCCCTTCCTCTCTGAAATCAATAAAAATATATTTAAAAAAATAATTGGGTGGAAATGGCCTCCAAGGGAAGGACTACAGATGGGTGGGAAGCTTAGGACATGTTATTTTGTAATGTTTCTCTCTTTCTCTCTTTAAGACCCCACCAACTACCGAACGCTTTGGCCAAGCTGCTACAATGGAAGGAATAGGGGCAATTGGTGGAACTCCTCCTGCATTCAACCGTGCAGCTCCTGGAGCTGATTTTGCTCCAAACAAACGTCGCCGATACTAATAAAATTGCAGTGTCTAGTTTCCCAAAACCCTTAAGAGAAGGACCCTTTTTGGACTAGCCAGAATTCTACCTGGAAAAGTGTTAGGGATT
This sequence comes from Myotis daubentonii, assembly GCF_963259705.1. Lineage (NCBI taxonomy): Eukaryota > Metazoa > Chordata > Mammalia > Chiroptera > Vespertilionidae > Myotis > Myotis daubentonii. The sequence continues at coordinate 89,152,423 of NC_081861.1, read as the reverse complement.
CCTCCCAATAGTTAGATCTTCCCTGCCTGTACTACTCTAGGGAGTATGCTGGAGACAGAGGTCAAGGGAGGGGTGATATTTAACAAATCATTTCTGTGTGGTATATTGTTTAATTGTGTCTGTGTGGTGCATTCCTGAAGTCTCGAGATTATTGAAGGCCAGGGGTGGGGGGCGATGGCAAAATGGATCCAGTTAGAGCCCCCATGAATCTTGATCATTCCATTCTGTTTATCCTGTTCTATTTGCATTCTCATTCTTAAATTTCCCGACCCGGAGACACTGCCACATGTACCACAAAAACCACAAACGTCCTCCATCACTTGATTCACTCCCAGGTGGGAATTCAGGCAATGTCCGCAGAGGTCACAGATTACATACATACATACGGTTCTGTTATACCCCATATATTATCCCTTCATATCCTAAGGAAGACATTTTTCTCTTAGAGATTTTCATTTTAGTATATCTTTAAAAAAAAATCTTCTGTTAACTAGCCTCCATCTTTTTCTTGGGTAAGGACAACCCAGGAATGGCCCTTTTGTGTCTGATGTTGCTGTTCACAGCTTTTCTTGATAGGCCTAGTACAACCTTGGGAACAGGGTTGCTGTATGATGAAATGTCCAACAGTAGCTCTTAGCATTGCCTATCTTATGTAGTTATGCTGTGCTTTTTTTTTTTTTATTGGTGTACCATGTTTGATTTGTTCCTGATACCTTCGGAGTTTTTTTCTGAAAATGGAGCGGTAATGAAGCATCAACTTATTAAAATACATTTTAATCCTTTTCATTTTCTGTGCTATTTTTGGAGGGGAAGGGAGGGAGGGGTGTTCTGTCTCAAGAACTGAGCAGTAGGTTTTATCAAGTATCCATGTGGCAAACATGTCAGGGATTGGATGCATACTATGGCTGAAGTGGTTGACAAATATCTGTGCTATTGGTACACAGAAGTAATAAGGATGGGAGGAAAGCGTCTTTGAAAGAAAATGGGCTGGGGGCTTAGGGTATTCTCATTAGGAGAGGTCTCAAAATTGGTATTTGTTTCTGAGCAGCTGCTAATATGTCTGAGGCTTAGAATTGACATGGTAAATCTAAAACAGTCTCAGCAGTGATTAGCTGACCTCACCCAAGTTCCAAGCCCTACTCTGCTGATCCTTTTCTTGAGCCTCAGAGCTAAAATGCTCCTGAGCTCATTCCTATTGGCTGGGAAGACCAATTGAAGTTCCCTTGCCCATGTTAGGAGGTGTACGCCTTCTGAACTAAAGATAGACACAGCTGCCCCTTCCAGACAGCTAAAAGCTTCCAGACTAAGAGGTCTTCCCCACTCGGCAGCCAGACTCCTTGAAATACCCTTTCAGTAATTCTACCAACGCTTCCATGTCTCTACTCTGCCATAACAAAGGCTGTGGGCAGCACTTTGACCCCAATACCAATCTTCCTGGTGAGTAAGCCTGGTCTTGCCAGGGGGCTCTGGATCCTGGGGAATGGTCATCTGTGGATAGTCTGCTAAAGGAGTAGAAGAAGAAATTTAGAGTACCTGCCCTAGTTTAACTGGTCTGGGCAGTCTTCAATCTTGACTGGATTTTTTTTTAATATATGGAAAAACCAAAGCATATAGGCCTGTGGAAGAGGTAAGAAGTGACATTTGGTATAGTTTCCTTTCTTGATCTTTCTACCCATATCCACAGATTCCTGTTGCCATCACACTGGGATCCCAATCTTCCATGATGCACTTAAGGTGAGGTATAAGTGAGGGGGTGATAGCAAGAACATTTCCCAAAGGAAATACACTCAGGAATCTAAGCTGAGCTGGGTCTCATTATCAGGGTTGGTCCTGCTGCCGGAAGCGAACTGTAGATTTCTCTGAGTTCTTAAACATCAAGGTAAATTCTTTACTTAGATTCTGCCCCTAATAGAAAGATTCTATCTCTAATCCTCCTCTCCTTATCTGTACTAGGGCTGTACTGTGGGACCACACTGTGCTGAGAAGCTCCCTGAAGCCCCTCAACTTGAGGGCCCTGGCACAAGCAGTTCATTTCAGGAGCAAAAACTGACTACGATTCCAAAGTCAGCAGAGACTTTGCGCCGGGAGAGGCCCAAGTAAAGAGGAGGTCCCATCCCTAGCTGGTTTGGCTCAGTGGATAGAGCATCAATCTGCGGACTGAAGGGTCCTGGGTTCGATTTCAGTCAAGGGCACATGCCTAGTTTGCAGGCTGGATCCCCAATAGGGGGTGTGCAGGAGGCAGCCGATAAATGATTCTCTCTCATCATTGATGTTTATCTCTACCTCTCCCTTCCTTTCTGAAATCAGTAAAAATATTTTAAAAAGTAGGAGGTCCCAGGGTTTTTGCTACATTCATGGAGCTTAGGGTCATTGGGGTTTGGGAAATAGGGCATAGAGATTTGAGGAGGGTCAGATGTCAGGGCTTAGTATATATTTTGTGCCGTAGGGGAAATCTGTCCAGAAATAATGTCCCTTACTGTAAGGTAGTATGGGTGATAGATAGGTATTTTGAGTTAACAGGGCAGTTAGCACCTCATGAATACATATTTATAATACAAGGGGGAATTGGGAAGATCTTGATTTTTTTTTTCTGTTTGGAAAAGATCTTTAAAATAGTTTTACATCAAGAAAAGGATGTAGTAGAGTTGGCAGTCAGGAGGCTGCAGAGAAGAGTAAGTTAATTTTGCGGAAATAGAAGAAAGTCATATTAGGTCCACAATTAATTAAAAGAAGGGGAAATGGTATGTTTCTACAAAGAAATGTGAGATTTAACGCAACTGAGTAGATGAGCAAGAGAAGTCCTGGTGATTTCTCCAGGGTCAGGGATTTGGGATGTCCATAGAGAAGAAAATTGGCAATGGAGTTTCTACCCAATTTCTCCAACCCTGACCTTACTTTCACCAGACTTCTTCGACTCCATTAGAACTGGTGGGAGTGTTGGAGCTGTTGATCATGGTTAATGAGTCAGAACTAAATCATCACCCTTACCCCCTAGGTCAGAGTTGCCTCCAAAGCTGCTTCCGCTAAATATATCCCAAGCCCTGGAAATGGCATTGGAAAAGAAGGAATTAGACCAGGAATCTGGAGCAGGTAAAGTGGGTCCTTAGTTGGACAGACCTCGCAGACTGGAATTTAGTGAAAGTGGCAGTTGGGTGGATATAATGGATAGGTTCCTGACTGCCCAGCTGGTGTGACTTAGCAATTGAGCCATAAACCAAGAGGCTACTGGTTCAATTCCTGGTTAGGGCACATGCCCGGTTTGGGGCTCAATCCCCAGTAGGGGCATGCAGGAGGCAGCCAATCGGTGATTCTGTTTCATCGCTGATGTTCCTATCTCTCTCTTCCTCTCCTTTCCTCTCTCTCTAAAACAGTGGTTCTCAACCTTCCTAATGCTGCAACCCTTAAATACAGCTCCTCATGTTGTGGTGACCCCCAACCATAAAATTATTTTCATTGCTACTTCATAACTGTAAATTTGCTACTGTTATGAATCGTAATGTATTTTCATCATTACAAATTGAACATAATTAAAGCATAGTGGTTAATCATAAAAACAATATGTAATTATATATGTGTTTTCCGATGGTCTTAGGCGACCCCTGTGAAAGGGTCGTTCAATCCCCAAAGGGGTTGCGATTCACAGGTTGAGAATTGCTGCTCTAAAATCAATAAAAATGTATTTAAAAATAAAAGATAGGTTCTTGACTCTATTTCCCTCCCTTGCCCAGGACTTGACAGTAGTCTGATTCAGACTGGTTCCAGCTGCCAGAACCCAGGATGTGACGCTGTGAGTGAGAGTTTATGAGGGCTCAAGCATGTGGCTGAGGGATACTATACCCAAGAGATGATTGGGTATAGATATGAAGTTGCATGGAGTACACTTTAGAATGACCTGATTCCTTTCCTTTCTCCTTGATCTGTCTTAGGTTTACCAAGGCCCTGAGAGTGATGCTACTCCATGTACTTACCACCCAGGAGCACCCCGATTCCATGAGGGGTGAGAGAGGGTACTAGGTGGGCTGTGAGAAAGGTTTCTCCCAATGTTGACCATAGATGGTAGTAGGGGCTTGTGGGAATGGAAAGGGATTCAGTTGAATTATCTTCCTACCTCAGGATGAAGTCTTGGAGCTGTTGTGGCATCCAGACCCTGGATTTTGGGGCCTTCCTGGCACAGCCAGGATGCAGAGTTGGTAGACATGACTGGGGGAAGCAGGTAAGCTCCAACTTCCCTGAACTCTTGATTAGGAGCCAATTCCAGAAATAATTTCTCCTCCCCCTACTTCATAGCAAGCTATCTCCCTTTGTATGGACCAAATAAGATTCTGCTCCTTATCCCTCAACAGCCCAGAAGCTTTGCAATCAATATAAGTTAGTGTTAATCTTCCTGAAACTCTGTCTCTTCTCCATACAAACCATGAGAACTCCTCTTGGGTTAACATTCATTTTTACCACTCACATTTCACATTTTTAGCTACCAGCATCTTGCCGTCATGATTGGCACCAGACAGATTCCTTAGTAGTGGTGACCGTGTATGGCCAGATTCCACTTCCTGCATTCAACTGGGTGAAGGCCAGTCAAACTGAGGTAAGGAATGTCTGATGCTGGATGGGAGGCTAGTGAATTGGGTGTTATTACAATCTTACAGGCAGTGTTGCTGTATGTAGTTAACATTTAGATTCCATAGTCCCCTGAGAGGAAGGTAATGATATTGGGTCAGGGTTATCTGACTGACCTGTGGATGTATGGATCACACCTCTGGCCTGGTTCTGTGTCATAATGATCTGTTCTGACCTTCTGGATTGTTACTACCCCTATAATTCTTTTCTCTCAGCTTCATGTCCACATTGTTTTTGATGGTAACCGTGTGTTTCAAGCACAGATGAAGCTCTGGGGGGTAAGTGAAGATAAGGGAGCACAGGAGGGAGGGCAGATGGGGTGAAAAGAAGGGCCAGACTGCAATGAATAGAGGGTGTCTTGAGGGGGAAGGAGTTGTAATGGGAAGAAGTGGAGGTTTTCTCTTCATTTGCTTTTATATTCTCTCCCTTCCCCTCCCTTTTTCCCCTTTCCCTATCCCCTTTCTCTTTTTTCCTCCTCTCCCTTACTATGTTGTCTTATTCCTCCATCTTTTCCCCCACCTCACATTTTTATTTTCTCCCTGTCATTTATCACCACCCCACCTTGACCCCAACCCCATTGATTTCTTCATTTTTCTCTTTTTCCTGTGTTCCTCTATCTTTCCCTCTTCCTCAGGTCATAAACGTGGAGCTGAGCTCTGTCTCCTTGATGCCATCTCGGGTTGAAATCTCCCTGGTGAAGGCTGACCCAGGATCCTGGGCCCAGCTGGAGCACCCTGATGCACTAGCTGAGAAGGCTAAGGCAGGGGTTGGGTTAGAGATGGATGAGGAAGAATCTGAGGACTCAGATGATCTGAGCTGGACAGAGGAGGAGGACGAGGAGGAAGCAATGGGGGAATAGTGACACCAAACAATCAAGTATCTAGACAGGACCTCAATAAATCTCATAGGATCTCAGAGACCAGGATATGGTTGGCCATGTGGTATTGAGCAGCAGGAGGCTGAAGGAGGGGAGAACAAAAATATCCAAACCATGCTGTTTTTTCTCTTAAATAAATCTGTTATTCTACAGTTTCACATAGTGTTGTTCTCTCACCTCACTATCTAAGATTGTATTCATTTCCCCCAACTTCTGTGTGTTTGACACATGTGTGAAAACAAGCACATTCACATTCAATCTATTCCTCACAACTATCAGTTATTTACTGAGTACTTACTATGTGCCCAGTTATGTGTTGGTTAGTTTAGAGATATTTGAGAAACAGAAGACTTATTCATTCCTCTCGGAAAAATTACAGTCTGGCTGACAAGTCCTGGATAATCGACATGAAATAATAATAAACATTATTAGGTAGTTAAATTGAGTACTAAATTGTGCAGTACAGTTTTTAAGAGCTATTGGAGTTGAGAGAATGGCGAGATTAATGTGGACTACAGTAGAAAAGGAAGGCTCAGAATAAAACTTAATCTTTCCCTAAAAAAAAGGGAAGTCTCCATGGAAGACGTAATTTAAAAAAAAAAAAAAGCTTTATTGAGATACAATTCACAGACCATACAACACCCATTTAAAGTATAAAATTCAATGTTTTTCCGAGTTGTATAACCACAATCAACTGAAAACATTTTCATCACTCCAAAAGAAACCCTGTCTATACCCATTAGTAGTCACTCCCAATTTTCCTTCAAACTCATAGCCCTAGGCAACCACTAATCTACTTTCTGCCTCTGTGGATTTACCTATTGTGGATATTTTATGACCAGAATGAAAAAAAAAGTGGTCTTTTGTGACAGACTTCTTTCACTTAGCATAATATTTTCAAAGTTCATCCATGTTGTAATGCATATAAGCTCTTAATTTCTTTTCATGAACAAATAATATTCCACTGTGTGATTATACTACATTTTGTATATCCGTTCATCAGTTGAGGGACATTTGGGTCTTTTTCCACTTTTTGCCTATTATGAATAATGATGTTATGAGCATCCATGTAAAAGTTTTTATATAGACATAGGTTTTCATTTCTCTTGGATATATACCTAGGAGTGTAATTTCTGGGTCAAATGATAACTTTAATCTTTTGAGCAACTGCCAGACTATTTCCAAAGAGGCTGCATCATTTTACATTCCCACCAGCTATGTAAGAGGGTTCCAGTTTCTCTACATCCTCAATAACACTTATTTGTCTTATTTTAACCATACTAGTGGGTGTGAAGTGGAATCTAACTATGGTTTTAATTTGCATTTCACTGATGGCTAATGATGTTGAGCATCTTTACTTGTGCTTATTGGTAATTTGTGTCTCTTATTTGTAAAAACATCTGTTCATATCCTTTGACCATCTGCTAATTGGGTGATTTATCTTTTTATTGGATTGTAAGAGTATTAAATACAAGGTATCCCCAAAAGTATATATACATACTTTGAATAATAATAATAAAGGCAGTGTTTATTAAAATAAATTTCATTTTCAAAATTGAGCTATCAGGTGTTAAAGTTTGTATACATTTTTGGGACACCTTGTGTATTTTGGAGACAAGTCTCCTGTCAGATATAAGATTTGCAAATATTTTCTCCCATTGTGTGTGTTGTCATTTCACTTCCTTAGTGGTGTCCTTTGGTACACAAAAGTTTTTAATGTTTATGAAGTCCAGTTTTTCTATTTTTCCTTTTTTTTCTTATGTTTTTGATGTCATATCCAAGAAACCATTGCCTAATCCAAGGTCACAAAGATTTGCTTCTGTGTTTTCTCCTAAGTGTTTTATAGTTTTAGCTCTTACATTGAGGTCTTCAATCCATCTTGAATGAATTTTTATATGTTGTATGAGGTAGGGGGTTCAACTTTACATTTATGCTTATGGATATCCAGTTGTCCCAGCACCATTTTTTTGAAAGACTCTTCTGTCCCCATTGAATTGCTTTTATACCCTAGCTGAAAATCAATTGACCATAAATGTGAGGGTTAAGAAATACATTCTGAATAGAAATTTGAAGAATGAGAAATTTGGATGGGTATGGAAGAGAGGAAGAGCCAGGATGGGGCAAGAAGATGTTTTATTTTACTTTTTGTGTTTTAATTTTATTTCCAAAAGTAATATATTGCCACTGTAGAAAAACTCAGTACAGAAGTATGTAGAGTAAAAAGTAAATGTTCCTCTTCAGATGTTCTCCAATCTTAGTTCCTTTGCTGTTTGTAACCACAGCTAACATATAAAAAGGCATGTTTAAGGAGGGGACAAAAAAGTTAAATGGCGTCTGACTAGACTGGGAGGAGCCTAAAATTCTAGATCAAGGATTTTGAACATGATTTAAAAGAGAGTTAAAAAAGACATTATAGGCTTTTCCTTTTAAAATGTAGATTCTTAATCAGAGGACTCTTTTAAGTCTCCCTTGAGTCAAATTTACTGCCTCAACAGCATGGCCAAGAATCTGGAAGATTTAAACTCCAAGAAACATCAAACTAGGAAGCTCACCAAACCTCAGATGACCTCAAGTTCTTTTCATAGCAGCCTTCCCTCTCAGTTCAGATTCAAGAAACATAGGGTCTCGTTGGGAGCGAGGAGTAAGATGGGGATGGGAGAATGGACATGGGCAGCAAAGGTGAGGGATCACAGCATAGTTTGGCTTAGAATTTGGAGACTGAAGCAAGATTAGGGGATATTAAGGAATGAGTTCAGGAATACCTCACATATCAGAGATAAAGAGGTTTCCTGGACCTCTAGGATATTCAACAATTCTCACTCAGTATTCTCTCATTCTATGGATTTGAAATGCAAATAAAATTTCCCCTTCCAACTGAACCCTTCAGATCCTTTCTAACCCTGGCAGCAGTTAACTATTTTAAAAAATATTTTTATTGATTTCAGAGAGGAAGGGAAAAGGAGAGAGAGATAGAAACATCAATGATGAGAGAGAATCATTGATCGTCTGCCTCCTGCATGTCCCCCAGTGGGGATCAAAGCCACAACCTGGGCATGTGCCCTAACCAGGAATCAAACTGTGACCTCCTGGTTCATAGGTCAATGCTCAACCACTGAGCCACACTAGTCGGGCAGCAGTTAACTTTTAATGTCATTTTTCTGTGGGAGAGTCGTCATCCATAGAGACTTTGGTAGACATTAAAAAATATGTTGAAGTAAAAATGCATATAGAAAAATACATAAAGTGCACTAACCTTAAATGTACAACTTTTTTTCTATCTTCTTATCAAAATCAGGGACCAGCAACTATCCAGAAATCCTGGAGAGGATGGAGGTGAGGAATCAGAAAATTCAAGTAACCCTTGTTGTATATAAACTTGATATATAAAACTTCAAATTTACAGCATTAAGAAGTAGTGTACTAAAAATAATAATAATAAAAACTTAAAAAAAATAAAAATAAAGTAGTGTACTAGCTCATTTTACATAGCCCAAAGCCTAAAATGTAAGAAATTTTCAGGCAGGTGTATAACATTAATAACAACAACAATAACCATAGCTACTATTTCTGATACAAACTAACCTACCAGGTACTGTGCTAAGTACTTTGCATGCATTATCTAATTTAATCCCCCACTTCAATGAAATATATGTATATGTGTGTGTATATGTGTGTGTGTATGTGTGTGTGTTCACATTAGCACAAATCCTCTCCATATCTCCTTTTACACGTCTCATGTCTTCCTAATGTGCTTTGTATCCACTCCCCTCACACCTTCCCAGAAATGTTACACTATTAACTATCCTTTCTCTTTCTTGTTTATTCAACCTTTCCCTCTTGTTGGATATTTTCATTGGCATTTAAATATGATCAAGTCTCTACAATCTTACAAAAACAATTTCCCTTGAGTTCACATCCTTCCCTAGCTACTACTTAACTCTTTTCTCTCCTTTATAACTAAACTTTTTGAAATAACTACTTTTTCTGATTCCTTCTTCCTGATCCCTTCACAGCACACTTCATTCTGTCTTCCAACCCCCTCAATCTGTGTTGATAAGGTTTCCATTGGCTACAAAGTTACTAAATCCAATGGATACTTTTAGTCCTCATCTTGCTTGATCTCTCAAGTAAAATTTGACACCAATAATGGTTTCTTCCTTGAAATACATTGGCTTCTGTGACCCATCACTCCTCTTGGTTGTTCTCCTACATCTCTGGCCAGTCCTTTCAGTCTCCTTTTCAGGCTCCTCCTTTTCTACTTGGTCATTCAATTATGAAGTTCTTGAAGACTCAGTCCTAGGCCTTCTCTCTTATATATAACTCTTCCAGACACTCATTTATGCACATGATTTCAAATACCATTCATATGCATATGTCTCACACACTTTTATCTCTAGGACATATCTTTCCTTTGAGGTCCAGATCTGTGTATTATAGTACTAATAGGTAGCACATATTTGGAACAGTGTCTGGCATATAGTAAGTACTATATATGTGTTTGCTATTATTAGTACTACTTTACTACTCCTCTGTCTCTTCATCAAAAACTTTCACCTCAGCCCTAGCCGGTGTGGCTCAGTGGATAGAGCGTCGGCCTGCGGATTGAAGGGTCCCAGGTTTGATTCCGGTCAAGGGCATGTACCTTGGTTGTGGGCACATCCCCAGTAGGGAGTGTGTAGGAGGCAGCTGATCGATGTTTCTAACTTTCTGTCCCTCTCCCTTCCTCTCTGTAAACAATAAAATATATTTAAAAAAAAAAACAAAAAAAACTTTCACCTCAAAAAAAAGAAAGAAAGAAAACCCAAAAACTTTCACCTCAGACTATCAGGAAAGTTGGGGTGCTTTTTTCTTTGGCAGAGCACACCTCCAATATCCAATTTTATAATGTTTTGGAAAGAAAAAGGCCTTACTATCCTATATAGTGATAACATACTGGTATTCACCATAACATTGCATCAGCTTCAGGATTAATAGATGTTGTAATCACCTGCTGAGTGAGTGGAGTCTCACGAACAAAATACCACTGGGCTAGGCCCTTCTACCCACATTGTTTCACTTAATCCTCACACCTGTTCTGTGAAGTAGGTATTTTCCCAATTTTTTATAGATGAGGAAACCAAGGCTCAAAAAAGGAAATAGCTTGCTTGTGGGCCCAAAGCTACTGATTAAAACCTCAGTGTTTGCTAAGAGCTGTCCAGGTCCTAGAGCCCTTTAAAGACTGGGCTCTTAGAAGAGGAACTTGACACCACATCCTCTAGTCTAGCAGAGTCCCTTTGACAAGCCTAACTGGAAACCAGTGAGGCCCATAACACTTTCCCAAACAACTTTTATGTCTCTGATCACTTCATCTCTAACCTTGGTGGGACTCCTAGGTACTTTACCATTTACTTCATCCAGATCAATAATTATCTCTGTTATACCAGATTTGGTGTTACTGTCTCTGGGTCCCCACTGTCCTCTTTCTTCCTTTCTGCTCCCAAAGTCCCAAAACACTGCTAGAAGGAGAACCAAGCAGACCAGTATGAACTCATGCTGTCCAATTTCAACTTAGCCTTTGCAGCTGCTCAGCAACCCTTTTATTTGTTTCATACATTCCCTGGCACTTCCCACTGAGGCTGTTTCAGACCTTCCTCTTCTCAAATTCCAGGTCCTCCTGTTCCAGTCCTTCAGAATAACACGCACACTTTCGTCAGTTGCTTGACAAATAGCATTGTTTTAAAACCTTTTATGGAGAATCTAAAACATGTACTAAAGTAAACAATAATATAATCAATCCCCATTTACCACTCAGCTTCAATTAGTATCAGCTCTTAGGCACTCTTGTTTCATCTCTTTCCTCCCTCCCATATTATTTTGGAGCAAATTCCAGATATATCATTCCATATCTAAATATTTCAGTATGTGTCTTTAAAAGATAAGCATACTTTTTTTAAAAAAAGCACAAATGTAATACCATTAGCACATAAAAACAAGCAATAATTCCTTAATGTCGTCAAATACCAAGTCAGTATTTAAATTTCCAATAGTTTCATAAATGTCTAAGGAAGTTTTTACAACTTTTTTGTTTGAGTCAATATCCAGATAAAATCCACACATTGTGATTGGTGAATACATAGTATATGTCATTTTTAAACTAAATGTTCTCCTTTATTTTTTTCTTTTCCTTATACTTTTTTGTTGAGGAAATTGGATTGTTTTTCAGTAGAGTTTCACAGTCTGGGTTTTGCTGATTACATCTCTGTTGTATAGTTTACCTGTTTTCTTGACCTCTGTTGTATATATTGGTGAAATCAATAATATCTGTACAATGCATTTTTTTATATATTTTTTTCTTTTTGCATCTTCTATATTTATTGTCCTGTTTCCAGTGGTGTGAGGAAATTGTCCATGTGACCAAAGAAATGGAAGGTCTCTGGCTTGGAGAGTGACTCAGGAAGGAGCTAGGACCTCTTTATCAGGACTGCAACAGATGGTTGGGGTCAAAGCTCAATAAATAGTAACAGAAGTTGTGTCAGATTTCCACTCTGCTGGTATGTAGAGCAGGACAAGCAGAGAAAGAATGATCAGGCTGAAGTCAGAACTGGAAAAGGAGAGGTAGCACTTGAGGCAGCAGCTGGGATTATTTCTCAGGGGAATTACTCTATTTGCTGTACCCTACTTTCTAAATATATCTTATTCATTCCCACTTGTGTACTCTTGCCCAGGATGTTTCCTCTGCTTGGGATATCATCTCCTTTCTCTCCACCTATCCAAATCCTACTTATCTCTAACGACCAGTGCTAGTTCCCTCTTTTCTGTATTTTTGCTTGTAGAGTCATAAAAATCTCTTTGAAAGGATAAATAAGAGATCATTGATTGCTTTCCCATGAAGGGGATTGGATGACTAGAGGACAGGGCTAGAAGGGAGAAAGATATTACTGATTTGTTGCAGAAGGGACAGTTCATCTGATGAAAGTATTTAATATGAAGTTTGTGGAAGTAGAAGCATGGAGATTGAAATTTGTAGTTTGAGGAGAAAGAGGAAGGTCTGGAACAGCCTCCGTGGGGAGTGCCACTGAATGTATGAGACAAATAAAAGGGTTGCTGAGCAGCTGCAAGGGCCATGTTGAAATTGGACAGCATGAATTCATACTGGTGCGCTTGGTTCTCCTTCTGGCAGTATTCTGGGACTTTGGGAGCAGAAAGGAAGAGGACAGTGGAGGCAGGGGTCCCAGAGATAGTAACACTGAATCTGGTGTAACTGGGAGATAATTACTGATCTGGATGAAGTGAAAGGAGTCCCACTGAGCTTAGAGATGTGATTAGAAACATAAAAGTTGTTTGGAAAAGCATTATATCAATGTTAGATATCACTGATTAACCAAGGGCCTTGCTGGTTTCTAGTTAGGCTTGTCAAAGGGACTCTGTTAGGCTAGAGGAGTGTGGTGTCAAGTTCCTCTTCTAAGATCCCAGTGGGTGCTTAGGTTTGGGATGTTCTCAAGTGACTTTAGGATGGCTCTTCACAATGACCAAGGTTTTAAGCAGATGGAATTAACCACTGAAACTAGAGCATCTGCAAGAGGCATGGTGTACGGGGTCGTTTAAAATTTTTTAATTTACAAATGTTAGTGAGAGACAGGAAGGAAGGGAGGGAGCGAGAAACATCGATCCGTTGTTCCACCCATCCATGAATTTACCGTATGACTCCACTTGTGCCCTGACCAGAGATCAAACCCACAACCCAACCAGGGCAGTGTAAGGCAAGCATGTCAAACTCAAATGCTAACACAGGCCAAATAAACAAGGTTTAAGTTTATGTGGGCCACAAAAAAACAAAAGCTTCAATTTTCATAGAAACGTAGGTTTATTTCAATAGAAACATGCTGAATACAAAGGGCTGAAATAAATGAGCAGTCATTAACATAAAATAATAGAACATTTTATTAAAAATTAATATTTTTTTCTTGAACATTAATTTACCAGACACTGAATAACTGCACAAATTAATGTGTAATGCAAATAAACCTATTTTTTCTTGTTCTCCAAAAGCGAAATATTTCCTGTTGCACACACCAAACAAGTCACTACAAGACTAATGATGTGGCAATCGGCTGCTAAAATATTCACTGCTAGTATTAGTGGAGAGAAATGGTGTGCCTGCACCTAAGGCGTGTAAGGGAAATGAATGCAACATGGTTATAGTAATCAGTCATTAGCGAATGCTGTAGTTCATTATTAATAACTAGAGGCCCGGTGCACAAAAATTTGTGCACTGGGGGGGGGGGGCCCTCAGCCCGGCCTGTGCCCTCTCGCAGTATGGGACCCCTCGGGAGATAACGACCTGCTGGCTTAGGCCTGCTCCCAGGTGGCAGAGGGCAGGCCCAATCCCTAGGTGCAGCCCCTGGTTGGGCTCAGAGCAGGGCCGATTGGGGAGTTGGGGCGCCACCCCCTGTCATGCACAGAGCAGGGCAGATTGGGAGGTTGTGATGCCACCCTCAGTCACGCTCACGGTAGGGCCAGTTGGGGGGTTGGGGCACCGTCCCCTGTCACACTCAAGGCAGGGTCGATGGGGAGGTTGCGGCGCCACCCCCTGTCACGCACAGAGCAGGGCCCATCAGGGGGTTGGGGCACCACTACTGTCACACTCAGGGCAGGGCCGATGGGGAGGTTATGGCTCTACCCCATCACACACAGAGCAGGGCCCGTGGGGGGGGGGTTGGGGAGCTCCCCCCTATCAGGCACAGAGCAGGGCTGCTCAGGGGGTTGGGGCCCCGCCCCCTGACACACACAGAGCCGCAGGGCGATCAGGGGGTTTGGGCGCTGCCCCCTGTCATGCTGATCCCGGTGCCAGGAGGCATATTGCCCTTTTACTACATAGGGTAGAGGCCTGGTGCATGGGTGGGGCCAGCTGGTTTGCCCTGAAGGGTGTCCTGGATCAGGGTGGGGGTCCCCACTGGGGTGCCTGGCCAGTCTGGGTGAGGGGCTGAGGGCTGTTTTCAGGCTGGGACTGACTGAAGTTCCCAACCGCTCCTTTTTTTTTTTTTTTTTTTTTATTCTGGGCCAGCTTTAGCTTGAGGCTTGGCTCCAGCTCTTAGGCCTCCGCAGGTTTCTGGCCTTTGCTTACAATGTTGCCAATCTGCTGGCTGAAGCCCGGCGGTATTTCTTACAATGTTTCTTAAACTGCCCGCTCAGAGACCTGCAGCCGCAGGTGGGGAATGTTGGTTTCCTCCAACGATCCATCACTGAGGCAAGCAAGCCTCATGTTAGTTTCAAGCTGCCTGGCTGTCGGCCACCATCTTGGCTGACAGTTAATTTGCATATCTCGCTGATTAGCCAATGAAAAGGGTAGTGGTCGTACGCCAATTACCATGTTTCTCTTTTATTAGTGTAGATTATGTATAACAGGATATTGTAAAAATTAAGTTATGAGATTTTTATTAAAATGTTTCTTACATACTGTTATTTTGTCTGGGCCACAAAAATATTTGTTGTGGGCCTCATGCAGCCCATGGGCTGCGAGTTTGACATGTTTGGTGTAAGGAGTCATTTAAAAATTAAAGAAACTATTCTTTATTGAGCCTTTACTATGATCGTAGCACTTTAATAAAGACATATTTTTTAATTATTTTTTCTTATTTTTGTTTTTTTCCCTTTATTGAATAATATATTACAAATGTGTCCTTATCCCCCCCAATGTCTCCCTCATCCCCCCAATCCTGCCCTCACCCTCACCCCCTGTTGTCCACATCAATCACTTATGCTTATATGCACGCATACAAGTCCTTTGGTTGATCTTTCCCCCTCACCCCCAACCTCCCCTGCTTTCCCTCTGAGTTTTGAGCATCTGATCGATGCTTCTCTGTCTCTACATCTGTTTTTGTTCATCGGTTTACGTTGTTCATTATAATCCACAAATGAGTGAGAGCATGTGATATTTATCTTTCTATGACTGACTTATTTCACTTAGCATAATGCTCTCCAGCTCCATCCATGCTGTTGCAAATGGTAGGAGTTCCTTCCTTTTTATAGCAGCGTAGTATTCCATTGTGTAGATGTGCCAAAGTTTTTTAATCCATTCATCTGCTGATGGGCACTTAGGCTGCTTCCAAATCTTAGCTATTGTAAATTGTGCTGCTATGAACATAGGGATGCATATATCCTTTCTGATTGGTGTTTCTGGTTTCTTGGGATATATTCCTAGAAGTGGAATCACTGGGTCAAATGGAAGTTCCATGTTTAGTTTTTTGAGGAAACTCCATACTGTCTTCCATAGTGGCTGAACCAGTCTGCATTCCCACCAGCAGTGCACAAGTGTTCCTCTTTCTCCGCATCCTCGCCAGCATTTGTCATTTATTGATTTGTTGATGATAGCCATTCTGACAGGTGTGAGATGGTACCTCATTGTCGTTTTGATTTGCATCTCTCGGATGATTAGTGACTTTGAGCATGTTCTCATATGTCGCTCAGCCTTATGTATGTCCTCTTTCAAAAAGTGTCTATTTAGGTCCATTGCCCATTTTTTGGTTGGGTTGTTTATCTTCCTTTTGTTAAGTTGTATGAGTTCCCTATAAATGTTGGAGATTAAACCTTTATCGGAGATATCATTGGCAAATATGTTCTCCCATGCAGTGGGTTTTCTTGTTGTCTTGTTGATGGTTTCTTTTGCTGTGCAGAAGCTTTTCATTTTGATATAGTCCAGGGGTGGGCAAACTTTTTGACTCCAGGGCCCCAATGGGTTCTTAAACTGGGCCAGAGGGCCGGAACAAAAGCATGGATGGAGTGTTTGTGTGAACTAATATAAATTCAAAGTAAACATCATTACATAAAAGGGTACGGTCTTTTTTTGTTTGTTTTATTCATTTCAAACGGGCCGGATCCGGCCCGCGAGCCGTAGTTTGCCCACGGCTGATATAGTCCCATTTGTTTATTTTCCCTTTCGTTTCCATTGCCCTAGGAGCTGTGTCAGTGAAGAAATTCCTTCGGCATATATCTGAGATTTTGTTACCTGTGGATTCCTCTAATAATCTTATGGTTTCCTGTCTTACGTTTAAGTCCTTTATTCATTCTGAGTTTATTTTTGTGTATGGTGTAAGTTGGTGGTCTAGTTTCATTTTGTTGCATGTGTCTGACCACATTTCCCAGCACTATTTATTGAAGAGACTGTCTTGACTCCATTGTATGTTCTTGCCTCCTTTGTCAAATATTAATTGAGTATAGTGGTTTGGGTCGATTTCTGGGTTCTCTATTCTGTTCTATTGGTCTATATGTCTGTTCTTGTGCCAGTACCAGGCAGTTTTGAGAACAGTGGCTTTGTAATACAGCTTGATATCTGATATTGAGATCCCTCCTACTTTGTTTTTTTTTTCCAGATGAATTTTTGGAGCGTTCTTTCTAGATCTGTGAAATATGCTGTTGGTATTTTAATGGGGAGTGCATTGAATCTATAGATTGCTTTGGGTAGTATGGACATTTTGATGATGTTGATTCTACCAATCCATGAACACGGTATGTTCTTCCATCTGTTTATGTGTTCCTCTATCTCTTTTTTCAATGTCCTGTAGTTTTCTGGGTAGAGGTCTTTTACCTCCTTGGTTAAGTTTATTCCTAGGTATCTTAATTTTTTTGGTGCAATGGTAAGTGCGATTGTTTTTTTAATTTCTCTTTCTGTAAGTTCACTGTTGGCATATAAAAATGCCATAGATTTCTTGGCATTAATTTTGTATCCTGCTACATTGCCAAATTCATTTATTATGTCTAATAATTTTGTGATGGAGTCTTTAGGGTTTTCTAAGTACAGTATCATGTCATCTGCGAATAATGCCAATTTTACTTCTTCGTTTCCAATCTTGGTGCCATTTATTTCTCCTTGTCTTATCGCTTTGGCTAGCACTTCCAGTACTATGTTGAACAGGAATGGTAAAAGTGGGCATCCCTGTCTTGTTCCTGTTCTTAAGGGAAATGGTTTTAGTTTTTGCCCATTGAGTATGATGTTGGCTGTAGGTTTTTCATATAAGGCTTTTATTATGTTGAGGTATGATCCCTCTATTCCCACTTTGCTGAGCGTTTTTATCAGGAAAGGGTGTTGGACTTTGTTAAATGCCTTTTCTGCATCAATCGATATGATTATGTGATTTTTGTCTCTCAACTTGTTTATGTGATGTATCACGTTTATTGATTTGCGGATATTGTACCAGCCTTGCATTCCTGGAATAAATCCCACCTGGTCATGGTGTATGATCTTTCTAATGTAATGCTGGATCTGGTTTGCTAGAATTTTGTTGAGGATTTTAGCATCTATGTTCATCAGGGATATTGGCCTGTAATTTTCTTTCTTTGTGGTGTCTTTATCTGGTTTTGGGATTAGGGTAATGATGGCTTCATAGAAAGAGCATGGAAGTGTGCCTTCCTCTTGAATTTTTTGGAATAGTCTGAGAAGGGTTGTCTTTAGTTCTTTTTTGAATGTTCGGTAAAACTCCCCTTTGAAGCCATCTGGTCCAGGGCTTTTGTTTGCTGGAAGCTTTTTGATTACTGTTTCAATTTCATCAGTAGTTATTGGCCTATTCAGGTTTTTTTATTCTTCCTGGTTGAGTTTTGGAAGCTTGTATTTATCTAGGAATGTGTTCATTTCATCGAGGTTGTCCAGTTTGTTGGAGTAGAGTTGTTCGTAGTATTTTTTGACAATCCTTTGTATATCAGTAGGGTCAGTTGTTACTTCACCTCTTTCATTTGTGATTTTGTTTATTTGGGTCCTCTCTCTTTGTTTCTTGGTGAGCCTGGCGAGAGGTTCATCAATCTTGTTAATCCTTTCAAAGAACCAGCTCTTGGTTCCCTTGATCTTTTGTATTGTTTTTTTGGTCTCTATGGTGTTTGTTTCTGCTCTGATCTTTATTATTTCCTTCCTTCTGGATACTGTGGGCTTTTCTTGTTGCTCTGTTTCTAACTCTTTGAGTTGTAGGGTTAGATCATTTATTGCCAGTTTTTCTTGTTTTTTGAGGTAGGCCTGTAGAGCTATGAACTTCCCTCTCAGGACTGCTTTCATTGTGTCCCATAGATTTTGGATTGTTGTGTTTTCATTGTCATTTATTTCCAGGATGCTTTTTATTTCTTCGTTGATCTCTCTGGTAACCCAGTCATTGCTTAATAGCATGCTATTTAGCCTCCAAGTGTTTAATTTTTTTCAATGTTTTTATTGTAGTTGATTTCTAATTTTATGCCATTGTGATCTGAGAAGATGCTTCTTACGATTTCTATTCTTTTGAATTTGAAGAGACTTTGCCTGTGTCCTAATATGTGGTCTGTCTTTGAAAATGTCCCATGTGTACTGGAGAAGAATGTATATTCTGTAGCTTTGGGGTGAAATATTCTGAAGATGTCAATTAAGTCCATCTGATCTAGTGAGTCATTTAGGATTGCTGTTTCTTTGCTGATTTTTTGTTTAGAGGATTTATCCAGTGGTGTCAGTGGGGTATTAAAGTCCCCTACTATGACTGTATTGCTATTGATCTCTCCCTTGATATCGTCCAGAAGCTGTTTTATGTATTTTGGTGCTCCTGTATTGGGTGCATATATGTTTACCAGAGTTATATCTTCTTGTTGAATTTCTCCCTTTAGTATTATGTAGTGGCCTTCCTTATCTCTTGTTATGGCCTTTACTTTGAGGTCTATTTTGTCAGATAAAAGTATCGCAACCACAGCTTTTTTCTCATTTCCATTTGCCTGAAAAATTTTTTTCCATCCCTTCACTCTCAGTCTGTGTGAATCCTTTGTTCTGAGGTGGGTCTCTTGCAGACAGCAAATATATGGGTCATGTTTTCTTATCCATTCAGCTACCTTGTGTCTTTTGATTGGAGCATTTAATCCATTTACATTTAATGTTATTATTGAAAAGTACTTGTTTGTGGTCATTTTTATTCTTAATGTTTGTGTTTCTTCTTGCCTTTCTGTTTCTTCTTGCCTTTCTGTTTCTTCTTTTACAGCAGTCCCTTTAGCATTTCTTGCATTGCTGGTTTGGTGGTAATAAACTCTCTTAGCCCTTTTTTGTCTGTGACGCTCCTGATTCCACCTTCAATTTTGAATGATAGCCTTGCTGGGAATAGTATTCTTGGATTCATTCCCTTGCTTTGCATCACTTTGTATATTTCATTCCAGGGGTCCTCAAACTTTTTAAACAGGGGGCCAATTCACTGTTCCTCAGACCGTTGGAGGCCGGACTATAGTTAAAATAAAAACTATGAACAAATTCCTATGCACACTGCATATATCTTATTTTGAAGTAAAAAAACAAAACAGGAACAAATACAATATTTGTATTTGCACGTGGCCCGCAGGCCGTAGTTTGAGGACCCCTGTTTCATTCCATTCCCTTCTTGCCTGGTATGTTTCTGTTGAGAAGTCAGCTGATGTTCTAATAGGAGATCCCTTGTAGGTAACTTTCTGTCTCTCTCTGGCAGCCTTTAAGATTCTTACTTTGTCGTTGGTGTTTGCCAATTTAATTATGATGTGTCTTGGTGTTGGTCTTTTGGGGTTCATCTTGTTTGGCATTCTATGTGCTTCTTGGACTTGTGTAGTTTTTTTCTTGCCAGTATCAGGGAAGTTTTCTGTCATTATTTCTTCAAATAGGTTTTCTATTCCTTGCTTCTCCTCCTCTCCTTCTGGTATCCCTATTAGGCGAATGTTGTTTCTTTTTGCGTTGTCCCAAAGCTCCCTTAGGCTCTCCTCTTGCTTTTTAAGTTTTTTTTCCAGTTGCTCCTGTGTTTGTGTGTTTTTTCCTACCTTGTCTTCTAATTCGCTGATGCGGTCCTCAGCCTCTTGTAGTCTGCTGTTTAAGCCTTCCATTGTGTTCTTTATTGCAGCTATGTCGTTTTTCATTTCTTCTTGGTTCCTTTTCATGTTGGTGACATTCTCATTCAGCTCCTTATAATTCTCATTGAGTTGTGTGTATTTGTCATCCAGCCATTTGAACATCCTTATAACCATTACTCCGAATTCTTTCTCTGATAAGTTAGTAGCCTCAATTTCATTTAACTCCCTTTCTGGTGATTCCTCTTTTTCTTTCCTTTGTGGGTTGCTTTTTTGTCTTCCCATGTTTTCTTGTAATGTTTTAATTGTAGTTCCGATTGCTTTGCTACCCAGTTTCTTTAGGGTGTGGTGCTACTGGTGTGACCCCTCAGGTCTCCTGGGTTTGGTAGTCTAGTGTAGCTCCCTACTTGAGCTATTTGGGTTCTCTTGATGTAGGCCTGCGAGCTGGAAAGGCATGACTGTGGTGTCTAGAAGTCAGCAGCTGTGGAGGGGGTGTTGCAATTTTTGCTGTCTTATGCCCTTGATTGAAATCACGCGTGCCCTGCAGGGACTCACAGTGGCACCCAGGAACTGTCTGTTGGGGTGGTGGGGCTCAGAAAGCCTGCGTTCTGGCAAAGCGTGACTGTGGTGTCCAGAGTTCTGTCGTTGTGGGGTGGGTAGACTCAGCTTTTGCTGTTGCCTCCATGGTTGGATACACGCGATTCCAGCATCAGCTCACAGAGGCACCTGTGGTGTGTTTGCGAGCAGGGTGTACTGGCACACTCTGAAGGGCCCTTGCACTGAAGCCCCTAGATTGCAGTGTCTGTGGGCAGGTATCCCAGAAGAAGGAATTCAGCGTTTCTACAGCCCAGCAGTGCACCCCTGTTTGTTTAAGTGCGCGACCAGCAGGGCTCGCAGCAGGGCCCCAGGGCTGCCTGTGGAGCAGTGGTCTTGGGAGACCTGCTCGCTAAAAAAGCATGTACCTGTAGTGTCCAGAGTTCTGCAGCTGTGGGGTAGGGAAACTCAGTTTTTGCTGATGCACATATGGTGGATAGGATCGCGTTCCCAGTGGTGGCACACAGGAGCACCCGCAGTGAGTTTGCTAGCGCAGGCGCACTGAAGCACTCTGAAGGGCCCTGGCATGCTTTGGGCAGGTAGCCAGGATGGGTGAATTCTGAATTTCTACTGCCCAGGGGAGTGCGTCCCTGTTAGTCCAAGATCGGACCCAGCAGAGGCTCACCATGGCTTCCCCAAAGTGCCCTGTGGATAGATGGGCTGAGGGGGTGTGAGCAACTGTGGCGGTGCAGTTCGAAGGCGCAGCTCCCCGGCACTGAGCTCTGACGCACCCTGTGGGGCCCTGGCGCTGAGGGGCCCTGGCACATAAGTTGCGCAGCTGGGTGTGTGGGGGCCGTTATTCAGGCAGAGGGAATTCAGAGTTTCTACTGGGGGGCAGTGAGCC
Source organism: Myotis daubentonii (assembly GCF_963259705.1). Taxonomy (NCBI): domain Eukaryota; kingdom Metazoa; phylum Chordata; class Mammalia; order Chiroptera; family Vespertilionidae; genus Myotis; species Myotis daubentonii. Next base: position 89,130,713 of record NC_081861.1, on the reverse strand, counting down.
TGTGTCTGTACAAAATCACACCCAGTTTAGTCTCCCAGTGACTCCTAGGAGGAGTCTATGGAGTGGTGTGCCTCGGAGACCTGCTCACTGGAGATGCACAGGCAATGTTGGAGGTCTGCTGCTGGGGAGGGGGAGACTGCACTTACTGCTGACGGGGCGTGTTGCTCCTTTGGCGCAGAGTCCCGGAGTCTGCGGGTGTAGCTGCAGGATTTTTGCTGGCGTGGCTGCCGGGTCACGGGCAGTGTCCAAGGCCTGTCTGGGTGGTGGTGCTGCTGAGTTCCTAGAAGAGGCCGCTCTTCCCTTTAAGATGGCGTGGGCTCAGGGCCGGGTCCCGCAGCAGCGGTAGTAGTCTCTCCGTGTCCCAGAGAGCCTGCTCTGTCAGCCTCTGCTGCTCCTGCTGGATTTAACTGTCCCTCACTCACTCACACACCACACACATCCACACACTCTCCATTCATCCCCTCACTCACTCACTTCCTATCCGTCACCTCCATCCTGCCAGCGCCATCTTACCAGTCACAATATGTCAAGACATATTTTTTTCTCTGTTCTGTCTCTCTAAATATATATATATATTTTTCCAGCATGCAGGTCTCCCAAGACCACTGCTCCACAGGCATATATTCTGCTCCACAGGCATATATTCTGCTCCACAGAATATATATATTCTCATTTAATTCTCACAGCCGTGTATTAAAAGCATTATTATCTCTCTCTTTTTTTTTTTTTTGGTTAGGGCTTTTATTATCATTTTTTTTTAATAGATGAGGGAACTGAAGCTAAGGGAAGTTATGTAATTTTCCCTAGGTCATATACCTATCAAGTATCAGAGCTGGGACTCAAATACAAGTCCGACCACAAAGCCTGTGCTCTTTGGTGTCCAGCAGTACTTTCAAGCAAACACTTCCTTCTAATAAATGAATCTTATTTTACCAATGACATCTGTTATAAATTTACAAATGCATTCCAAGCCAAAAAAAATTAGACACAGAATTGCAAACTTTTGGTGAGTACAAAGTTAATTGAGTAGGTTGGAAGAGCTGCAGGCAGTGAAACCAGTTGGATAATTGCTGTGGTCCAGGGGAGAAAGATGAGACCCCAGACTAAGTTGGTGTGGTATAAAGAGTGGAGGAGAGAGTAATGGATTTAAGATATATTTCTTAAAAAATATATATGTAAATATATATTTCTTAGTTCAGGCTGCTATAATAAAGTTCCATGAACTGGGTGGTTTATAAACAGACATTTATTTCTTAAAGTTCTGGAGGCTAAAAGTCCAAGATCAGGGCACTAGCATGGTTGAGTTCTGGTGAAGGCCCTCTGCACAAAAAGCAAGCTCTGTCATGACTCTTTTTTAAAAAATATATAATTTTATTGATCTCAGAGAAGAAGGGAGATGGGGAGATTGAAACATCAATGATGAGGGAGAATCATTGATTGGCTGCCTCCTGCACACCCCCTACTGGGGATCTAGCCCGCAACCCAGGCATGTGCCCTTGACCAGGAATCGACCCAGGACCTTTCTCCGTAGGCCGTAGGCCGACGCTCTATCTACTGAGCCAAGCTGGCTAGAGCTGTCATGACTCTTATAAGGGTACTAATCTCACTCATGACCTCAGCTGGTCCTAATTACCTACCAAAAGGCCCATCTCCTAATAACATCATAATGGGGGATAGGATTTTAACATAGGAATTTTCGGGGGACACCTTCAGTCTATAACAAGATAGTTCCACAGGTAGGAGTGAAAGTAATGTGGCCATGCTGGCCTTTTTAAAAATGTAGCTATGCTGGTCTTTTAAAAAACTTTTTTAAATTGACTTTTGAGAGAGAGAGAGAGAGAGAGAGAGAGAGAGAGAGAGAGATATCAAATTGTTGTTCCACTTATTTATGTATTCATTGGTGATTCTTGTATGTGCCCTGACCAGGGATTGAACCCCCAACATTGGTGTACCAGGACAATGCTCTAACCAACTGAGCTACCTGGCTAGGATCAACATGCTGGTCTCCTGTGTTCTTTGAACTTAATGCAGCTCGCTCGTTCCCCAGTGCCTCTGTACTATCTGATACCTTTGCCTGGGGATAGTCTTCCTCCAGGTTTTTGAATACTCAGTTTCCTTCTTGTCATCACATCTCAGCTCAAATATAACCTCTCATGATAGGAAATCAATTCATTATCTTGACAATGCATCAATAAAGGGAGAGAATCAAGTATTTATCCTGCCTTTCCTAGATGAACTGAGTAAAAAAATAGTAGGATGAGGGGACATGTATTTTTACAGAACTATTCCAGTGAATAAAAAATAATAGTAAAATTAGAATATCACCATTCTGCAACCCTTGATAAATATATATATATATAGAGAGAGAGAGAGCAAGCATCAACAGCTTCTAAGATTACAAAAAGAGAGGCATCAAACATTATATCTATCCTATAAGCATACCAAAGGGATGGAACTCGAGTTTGATCTAGTCTTTGGATCCAGTTGCCAATCTGTAGGAAATGTAGAGGAACTGCATGATAACTGTGCAATTAGCAAAATCCACAGTGAGAAACTGAGTTCTTCCACAAAAAAATAACCTCTGAGAGAGACCTTTTTAAAAAAAAAAAAAAATATATATATTTTTTTATTGATTTTTTACAGAGAGGAAGGGAGAGAGATAGTCAGAAGCATCGATGAGAGAGAAACATCGATCAGCTGCCTCCTGCACATCTCCTACTGGGAATGTGCCCGCAATTAAGGTACATGCCCTTGACCGGAATCGAACCTGGGACCCTTCAGTCCGCAGGCTGACGCTCTATCCACTGAGCCAAACCGGTTTCAGCGAGACCTTTTTTTTTATAATCCTCATCTGAGGATATGTTTTTTTATTTTTAATTTTAAGAGAGAGAGAGAGAGAGAGAGAGAGAGAGATGTGAGAGAGAAACACTGATTGGTTGCCTTCCGTATGCACCCGGACCAGGGATCGAACCCTCAACTTAGGTATGTGTCCTGACCAGGAATCAAACCCACAACCCTTTGGTGCACATGATGATGCTTCAACCAACTGAGCCACCCAGTCAGGACTCAGAGAGGCATTTCTTGACCTCGATATCTAAATTGGCACCTACTATCCAAGTTACTATCATATTACCCTGTTTGATTTTCACCATAGCCCATATCAACTGAGGTTTCCCTACATAAAAAGCAATATAGCATTAACAGTTAAGAGAACAAACTAACATCAGGCTGCCCTGGTTCAAATCTTGATTCCTCCACTTACTATTTGACCTTAAACTACTTAAGAGCTATGTGCCTCAGTTTCCACAATTATAAAATGGGATAAACAACAGTGTCTCTATCATAGAGTCATTAGGAGTATTAAATGAGTTAACTTATCTAAAGAGCTTAGCACCTGCCCTAGCCGGTATTGCTCAGTTGTTAGAATGTTGGCCAGAGGACTGAAGGACTGCAGGTTTGCTGATCAAGAATACGCACCTCAGGCCCTAACTGGTTTTGCTTAGTGGATAGAGCATCAGCCTGTGGACTGAAGGGTCCTGGGTTCGATTCCAGTCAAGGACACATGCCTGGGTTGTGGGCTTGATCCCCAGTAAGGGGCGTGCAGGAGGCAGCCGATCAATGATTCTCTCTCATCATTGATGTTTCTATCTCTCTCTTTCCTGCTCCCTTCCTCTCTGAAATCAATAAAAATAAAAAATATATATATTTAAAAGAAATAATACATACCTCGGTTGCAGGCTTGATCCCTAACCCAGGTCAGGGTGCATGTGGGAGGCAACCAATCGATGTGTCTCTCCCACATTGATGTTTCTCTATCTCCCCACTTCCCTTCCACACTCTAAAAATCAATGAAAAAAATATCCTGCTGTGAGGATTAATAATAAATGAATGAATGAATAATAAATAGCTTGGCACAATACCTAGCATAGGATAAACATAAAAGTGTTAACTATTATTGCATAATTATTTTTACTTGTATATTATTCCTTTCTTTCACTAGTATATAAGTCTGTTTTTCTGCACGATTCCCACCATCTAAAACTGCCTAGCATGTACATAATATGTGTTCATAAATATTTGTTGAGTTAGGGGTCTGAATTAGGGTGGCAAAGAATAGACAAGAAAGAGACATGTAAGATATTATTTAAAAGGAAGAAAAAATACCTTGCACTTGATTTTTTTCTGATAGGGGAGGGAAGGGTATAAGACAACTACTCTAAGGCTTATAGCTTAAGTAATAGGTAGAAGGCTAGTTAGTGCTTTGAACAGAAATGGGAAAATGAGGAACTAGAACTAATACTATTTGAATATAATGATAATGAATTTTTTTAGATACAAGTTTGAAGTGATGGCAAAACATGACTGCAAATGCTAGCAGGCAGTTAATTGTAAATGCAGAATTCGAGTTCATGAGAAAACTCTAGCAATGAAGATAGATTTGAATATTGTCTACATCAATGTGACACTTAAATATTCAACTTCTGGAAGGAGCTTCCTTCATCTTTACAAAACAACTTGCAGAAGTGAATACAATGGAAAATGAAATATTTGAACACTTAAATTTATTCTTCAGAATAAGTCACTGTTACCAGTTTGGTGTGTATCCTTCAAACATTTTGTATGCATTTGCAAACATATATTGGCATACAACATGTAGAGACATGGTAAAAGTGTGAGTGAATACCTACATAGCAATCTGGAATCATCCTATCTAATAAAAGAGAAACATGGTAATTGGCGTATGACCGCTACCCTTCCCATTGGCTAATCAGCGAGATATGCAAATTAACTGCCAGCCAAGATGGCGGCCAACAGCCAGGCAGCTTGAAACTAACATGAGGCTTGCTTGCTTCAGTGATGGAGGACTCCAACGTTCCCCGCCTGCCTTGCCAGCCTCTGAGCCTGCAGTTTAAGAAACATTGTAACAAATATAGAAGCTAAACAAAACCCCAGAAACCAGCTTTCAGCGAGCCCGGGATCTCAGAGCTGGAGTTATACATTGTTTCGATTATAGAACCTAAACAAACCAGATACCTTCTTTCAGCAGCAGAGGCCTCAGAGCTGGAGCCAGAGCTAAAGCTGACCCAGAATAAAAAAGAAAAAAGAAAAAAAGGAGCGGTTGGGAGCTTCAGTCCCAGCCTGAAAACAGCCCTCAGCCCCTCACCCAGACTGGCCAGGCACCCCAGTGGGGACCCCCACCCTGAAGGGTGTGTGACCAGCTGCAAACGGCCATCATCCCCTCACCCAGGCTGGCCAGGCACCCCAGTGGGGACCCCCACCCTGATCCAGGACACCCTTCAGGGCAAACCAGCCAGCCCCCACCCATGCACCAGGCCTCTATTCTATATAGTAAAAGGGTAATATGCCTCCCAGCACCGGGATCAGCGTGACAGGGGGCAGCGCCCAAACCCCCTGATCGTCCTGCAGCTCTGTGTGTGACAGGGGGCGGGGCCACAACCTCCCTATTGGCCCTGCTCTGTTCCTGGCAGGGGAAGGCACCCCAACCCCCTGATCGGCCCTGCTCTGTGCCTGATAGGGGGGAGCTCCCCAACCCCCTGATCGCCCTGCAGCTCAGTGTGTGACAGGGTGCGGCGCCCCAACCCCCCCACCCCACGGGCCCTGCTCTGTGTGTGATGGGGTAGAGCCATAACCTCCCCATCGGCCCTGCCCTGAGTGTGACAGTGGCAGCACCCCAACACCCTGATTGGCCCTGCTCTGTGGGTGATAGAGGGCGGCGCCCCAAACCCCTGATCGGCCCTGCTCTGTGTGTGACAGGGGGCGGTGCCCCAACTACCCTATCGGCCCTACTCTGAGTGACAGGGGGGAGCTCCCCAACCCCCTGATGGGCCCTGCTCTGTGCGTGACACGGGGCAGCGCCCCAACCCCCTGATTGGCCCTGCTCTGTGCGTGACAGGGGGTGGCACCGCAACCTCCCCATCGACCCTGCCTTGAGTGTGACAGGGGGCGGTGCCCCAACCCCCCAATCGGCCCTACCCTGAGCATGACTGAGGGTGGCATCGCAACCTCCCAATCCGCCCTGCTCTGTGTATGACAGGGGGCGGCGCCCCAACTCCCCAATCGGCCCTGCTCTGAGCCCAACCAGGGGCTGCACCTAGGGATTAGGCCTGCCCTCTGCCACCCGGGAGCAGGCCTAAACCAGCAGATCGTTATCTCCCGAGGGTTCCCAGACTGCGAGAGGGCAGAGGCCAGGCTGAGGGACCCCCTCCTCCCCCTCCCCGAGTGCACAAATTTTTGTGCACCAGGCCTCTAGTCTATATATATAAAAGCCTAAGCGACTGAATGACCGGTTGACTGGTCGCTATGACGCACACTGACCACCAGGGAGCAGATGCTCAATGCAGGAGCTGCCCCTTGGTGGTCAGTGAGCTCCCACAGCAGGAGTGTCGCTCAGCTGACTGACAGGTACCAGATGCCGGGCTCACCACAACGCTACCAAGCAGCTGCCAGCCGCTTCGCACACTACTACATCCCTCAGGGGATGTCAGACTGCCGGTTTCAGCCCGATCCCCAAAGGGGTCCTGGATTGCAAGAGAGTACAGACCAGGCTGAGGGACCCCACCAGTGCACGAATCCATGCACCAGGCCCCTAGTTCAGTAATATTTTTCGGTAACTTGTTTAATCTTTAAGCATATCACTTAATAGTCCTTGAAGATATTTCCATGTTAATATATATAAATCTCAAAAAAAATGTATAGATCTCTGACATTCTTTTTTGTGCTGCATAGTACTTTAATATATGGCTATGCCATAATTCATTCTCCTATTGATAAACACTTAGGTTGTTTCCAATTTTTTGTTATTATAAATTTTGCAGCATTGATAATCATTATACATTATCTTTGAATATGTGTGTTAAGATTTTTTGTGTGTGTGTTAAACAAAACTTTTATTGAGGGAGAAGAGTACCAAGAGGCTATATTCCAGAGGTCCTTGAGCCTCAGATTTCAGGAAGTGGGGCCTCTGGGTCAGTGATCTCTTAGGAAAGGACTAGAATGAGGTTCCCTGGCCAGGCTATCTTCCTAACATGCTATGCTAAACAGATCCTGGTTCCATGTTTCTAGGTGAGGCCTGACCTGTGGACTCACAGGCAAGGTCTGCAGTCCCCACAGTCTGGTCTTCAGAGGTGGCCCCATGGGGCAGGTTTGTATACTTGAGGGAAGAGCCACAAGACAGATGTGCTGGGTAGCATCTCTGGTTGGTGACCATCTTGGAGAGCACTGCTTGGAGAAAATCCACATGGCAGCGGGATGCTAATGCTACCAGGTACATGAGGACATCACTAAGCTCCTCTTGAAGGGCTGCCCATTTCTTAGGGGGGCAGGCTTGGGGACGAGGCTCCTCATCGGGCTTCCATTGAAAGAGCTCTGTCAGTGCTCCCACTTCCTTCACCAAGGCCAGGAGGAGGTGCCAAGGCTGGTGGACTTGGTCCCAGTCTCTTTCAGCAGCAAAATCAGCATGGAAGCAGCGACTGGTATAGGAGAAAGGGGTGGAAGCTCCAGTCCCAGGGTTAGGGCATGGGGGAGGAGATACAGGGCCCAGGCAGCTATTTCTGATATGTAATGGTGGAATGGGTGTTCAATGGGGGTTCTGCAACTAACTCCTTGAATGACCTTAAGTCATATCTTTTCTAGGGGATTATAAAATGGACAATCCCCTACACAGACCCTAAACTCTATGGAAACCCCTGAAATTTGTGCTTATGTGTTTTTTTAATCGGAAACCCCTGAATATTTGTGCTTATGTGTTTTTTTAATCTTCACTCAAGGATATATTTTTTATTGATTTTAGAGTGTAAAGGAGAGAGAGAAAAAAATCAATATCAGAGAGAAACATCAGTCAGTTGCTTCCTGTACTCGCCCCAACAACCCAGGTATGTCCCCTGACCAGGAATCAAACCCTTTGGTGCACGGGAGGGTGCTCCAACCAACTGAGCCACACTGGCCAGGGCTATGCTAATATTTGAGGATAGATTCATAGAAGTGGGGTTGCAGGAAAGAAGACATACCCATTCTTTTTATTTTTAATATACATATTTTTATTTCAGAGAAGAAAGGAGAGGGAGAGATAGAAACATCAATGATGAGAGAGAATCACTGATCAGCTGCTTTCTGCACACCCCCTACCGGGGACTGAGCCCACAACCCAGGCATGTGCCCCTGACTAGAATCGAACTCAGGACCCTTCAGTCTGCAGGCTGACACTCTATCCATTAAGCCAAACTGGCTAGGGCCACATTCTTACATATCTAAAATATTAATAGATGCTGCTCAATTTTCCTCCCCAAAGGCTGTTCCATGTAAATTGTTTCTAAATGTTGATTAGATCCAGAGGCTTGATTAAATTTAGATGCAGGTTCTATTTCCTCTTTAGGGGGGCAAAGATATATCATAGGTAGTGTTGTACACTTCAGTAAATAGTCTCTTGCTCCTTTTAAGATCTTCTCGCAGTGGTTCTCAACCTTCTGGCCCTTTAAATACAATTCCTCATGTTGTGACCCAACCGTAAAATTATTTTCGTTGCTACTTCATAACTGTAATGTTGCTACTGTTATGAATCGTAATATAAATATCTGATATGCAGGATGGTCTTAGGCGACCCCTGTGAAAGGGTCGTTCAGCCTCCAAAGGGGTCGCGACCCACAGGTTGAGAACCGCTGTATCTAAAGTATCACTATAATGTGTCTGGGTGGGGATTTCTTTCTTTTTCCTGTTTGGGATTCCTGAATCTTGAAGATCAATATCTTTTATCAATTCTCAGCTAGTTTATCTTCAAATACTGCTGTTCCACTGTTTTCTTTATTCTTCCCCTGACCTCAAATTAGACATCACCTGCAAGCTAGAGCTTTAAAACCGGCTGTAGGCTACCAGGGATCAGATGACTTCAGAGCAAAAGTCTGCTCCAGTATTTACCCAGTAGAGTTTCAGTTATTCATTGTTTCCTCTACTTTTCTGCCAGTGCACCATATATGTGTGCATAGATGGAGATATATTGATCTCTACACACACTTAAAATATATCTTTAAATTAATTCTATATCACTATAGAATTAACCTTATTCCTTTTCTTTTTTCATTTATTTAAGCATAACTTACATATAGTAAAATACAAAAATATTAAGTATACATTTTAATATATAGATACACCTATGTGACCTCCCCTCAGGTCAAAATAAAGAACATTTCTAGCAACACAAAAGGCTGAATCCTTGTGCCCCCTTTTGGTCATTACCCACTCCCAAGATTAAACACATTCTGACTTCTATCATCATAGATTAGTTTTGCCTGTGTTTGAATTTCATATAAATGGACTCATACAGAGTATGTACTCTTAAAAATAGAAAAACACACACAAAAAAAACAAACCAAAAAAGAGTATGTACTCTTTTGCCTCTGACTTCTTTCATTCAATATTATCTGTGAGCTTCATCTATGGTGTCAAATATAACTGTAGTTTGTTCTATTTCATTGCTGTGTAGAATTCTACCTTCTTAAAATTAACTTGTTTTATGTATATACTAGAGGCCTGGTGCATGAGTTTGTGCATGGGTGGAGTCTGGCTGGCCCTGCCCCAATCAGGGCCGATTGGGGTGGGGCTAGCAAGGGGGGAGGGGCTGAAGGAGATTGGGCACTGGCCCCGCCCAGGTCGGGGTGAGGGGGCTGATTGGAGGCAGGGCCAGCCTGGGAGAGGGGTGGCGGGAGGTTGGCTGGGTGAGGGGCCGACTGGGTGGAGGGGCTGTGGGATATTGGCCAGCCAACTCTGCCCCTGATCAGGGGCTGGGCTGGCCAGGGGGAGGGGCCATGGGAGATTGGCCGGTAGCCCCATCCCTGATTGAGGTGGGGGGGGGTTGATCCAGTGCTGAGCCCGGCCGGGGGGAGGGGCCACCCCCATTTGGGCTGGTTGGCTGGCTGCAGTGTGTGTCATAGCAACCAGTTGTTCCGGTCACTTGGTTTTTATATATATAGACTAGTAGCCCGGTGCACGAAATTCGTGCACCGGGGTGGGGGGCGGGGAAAGGGGCCCCTCAGTCTGGCCTGCACCCTCTCCAATCCAGGACCCCTTGGGGAATGTCCGACTGCCTGTTTGTTTCCACACTTTTAACAGATGACAGCTCCACTGCTGTTTCTTTCTTCTCATGCTTAAAACCATTGGTGCATGGGATGACACCCAACCAACTGAGCCACAGCAGCCAAGGCAATGAAGCTTGTTTTAAAAAGATAATTAAGCCCAGCTGGTGATTGACCATATAGTCCAACAATCACACTCCTTGGTATTTACCCAAAGAGTTGAGAACTTTATGTTCACATAAAAGTCTGTGCTTGAATGTTTATAGTGCTTTATTCATAACTGCCCCAAATTGGAAGCAACTAAGCTATCCTTCAATAGGTGAACGGATAAATAAACTGTGGTACACCCAAACAATGAAATATTAGTCAGTGCTAAAAAAGAAATGAGCTATTAAGCCATGAAATGACAGAGAGAAACATCAAATTCATATTACTAAGTGAAAGAAATCAATCTGAAAAGACTACATATCAGATGACATTCTTAAAAAAGCAAACTGTGGAAAGGTTACTGGAATGGGGACCTGGCCCTGAGTGGGTCTGCCTAGGGCAGTGATGGCGAACCTTTTGAACTCAGTGTGTCAGCATTTTGAAAAACCCTAACTTAACTCTGGTGCCATGTCACATATAGAAATTTTTTGATATTTGCAACCATAGTAAAACAGAGACATATTTTTGATATTTATTTTACATATTTAAATGCCATTTAACAAAGAAAAATCAACCAAAAAAAAATGAGTTCGCATGTCACCTCTGACACGCGTGTCATAGGTTTGCCATCACTGGCCTAGGGCTAGCTGGTAATTTCATAACATGAGCCCAGCCTATGAGGGAACATTTATTAAAGCCGGGGACAGTAAAACAAGAAAGGGCTTAGCATAGAAGAAGCAACAGAATCTAGATAGGCTAGGCTGCCCTAGCCCTCTGGGAGTCAGAGAAAAGGGTCCTTGGTTTCAGGTTCAGGGATTAGCCTGATACAAGGGGCTGATGCCCATTGCTCCTCTGATTGCAAGCCTCATGGGGTCCTTTAGGGTTTACAACGGTTCTCAACCTGTGGGTCGAGACCCCTTTGGTGGTCAAACGACCCTTTCACAGGGGTCGCCTAAGACCATCCTGCATATCAGATATTTACATTACGATTCATTGCTGGGGTCCAGCCCCAGCGGGTCCAGGGGTCCCCAAAGGTGTGGACGGAGTCGGCGAAGAAGGAATGACACGGAGACAGCGTTCAGTTGATCAGCAGCCTAGCCAGGATCTCCAGCCAGGATCTCCAGCCAAGTTCTGGTCTGGATCTCCAGAGAGGTTCTGCTGTTTATTGTCTTGTTACATCCGTATTTATACCAGTTGATTTTAATCCTGTCAATTTCTATTACAAAGGCTAGGGCGTTTCTTATCTCCATTCCAGGGAGTAAAGATTATGTAGTTTAAGCATGATTGTTCGTAGTTAAAGTGATTAATTACCCGCCTGGCACTTAGTTGAGGGGTTTTATTCCCTCCCTAACTTCAGGGGAAAATCCCTACCTGGGGATTCAACCTTTCTCGGAGAGGTGACCTTGGTTAAAACACAGCGCCAAGAAGGTGAGCAAACATATTAAGAACCGTATGCCATATATGCCAGGTCCCTTGAAACAGCAAGGATGGACCGGCTCCCGGCAATTCATAACAGTAGCAACATTACAGTTATGAAGTAGCAATGAAAATAATTTTATGGTTGGGTCACAACATGAGGAACTGTATTTAAAGGGCCAAAAGGTTGAGAACCACTGGTAGAAGATGCATACCTGTGGGGGAAGAAGAGAAAAGGAATGGCAGGGGCTGCTCCCCAGAGGGAGAGCACCCACTGGATCCTTTTCCTTGAGGCTTTATCTCTTTCTTGCAGGTGGAAATCTTAGGGGAGATCTCAGGGGAGGGTTTCAACAGAATATTCATCAGTTTTCTAGGTGTGCTCCTTCAGGCTCATGATCTCTACTGATTGGTTAGTGTCAGGGCAGCGTTTCATTAGTCATTGCAGCTGGTCCTGGTGTTGCCCACCTGGTTTTGCTGCTTTTCTGGGCCTGGAGCTAAAATACAACTGCTAGCTAGATGTTATTTCTAGGGAGGTGACCTTTTGTATCTGCTGTAAATTGCTCTGTCATTTTGTTTAGCTATTTATCTCAGTTTCCCTATTTCACTTGTCCTGGCTTACTGGTTTGTTTCAGAGACAGTAAAAAGATCAGTGGTTGCCAGGGATTAGAGGGAAGAGGGGGATAAACAGGCAGACCACAAAAGGTTTTTAGGACAGTGAAACTATTCTGTATGCCATTATAATAGTGGATACATGTCATTATATATTTGGCAAAATTCATAGAATGTACAATACCAAGAATGAACCCTAATGTAAACTGGGATGTATCATTGTAAGTTCATCAACTGCCACTCTGGTGAATGTTGGTCATGGGGGCAGTATGCATGTGAGCGGTTAGGGAATAGATGGGAATTCTCTGTATTTTTAATTCAATTTTGCTGTAAACCTAAAACTGCTCTAAAAATAAACTCCATTTAAAAAAAAGAAGAAGAAGAGAAGAAGAGCCCTGGCTGGGTGGCTCTGTTGGTTGGAGTGTCATCTGTACACTGAAAGGTTGCAGGTTTGATTCCTGGTTAGGGCACTTAATCCAGGTAGTGGTTTTGATCCCCATTTGGAGCACATGCTGGAGGCAACCGATCTATGTTTGTTTCCCTTCCCTTCCCTTCCCTTCCCTTCCCTTCCCTTCCCTTCCCTTCCCTTCCCTTCCCTTCCTTTCCTTCTCTCTCTCTCTCTCTCTTTCTCTCTCTCTCTCTCTCTCCCTCTCCCTCTCCCTCTCCCTCTCCCTCTCCCTCTCCCTCTCCCTCTCCCTCTCCTTTCCCCTCTCTTTAAAAATCAATGAAAACATATCGTCAGGTAAGAGTTTTTTTTTAAAAAAGGAAGAAATGAATTATCAAGCCATGAAAAGACATGGTGGGGGGCATGGAGGGTCGAGGAGAGATAAACCAGAGAACTTATATACTTATATGCATAGCTCACGGACACGGACAATAGGGTGGTGAAGAAGACCTGGAGGTGGGTGGGTAGGGGCTGGGAAGAGGGGGCTAAAGGGGGGGAAATGGGAGATATCTGTAATACTGTCAACGATAAAAAAAGGAAATACATGGAAGAACCTCAAATGTATATTATTAAATGAAAGAAGTCAATCTGAAAAGACTACATATTGTATGATTTCAATTATATAAAATTCTAAAAAGGCAAAACTATGGAGATAGTAAAAAGATCAGTGGCTGCTCAAGGTGTGGGGGGAGGAATGAATAGGCAGACCACAGAGGATTTTTATTTTTTAAAATATATTTTTATTGATTTCAGAGAAGAAGGGAGAGGGAGAGATAGAAACATCATTGATGAGAGAGAATCATTGATTGGCTGCCTCCTGCACGCCCCCTACTGGGGATGGAACCTGCAACCCAGACATGTGCCCTGACCAGGAATCAACATGACTTCATGGTTCATAGGTCAAGGCTCAACCTCTGAGCTACACTGGCCAGGCAACACAGGATTTTTAGAGCAGTGAAACTATTCTGTATATTACTAATGGTGAATATATTTGTTAAAACTCATAGAATGTACAACACCAAGAGTGAATCCTAAAGTAAACTATGGATTTTGGATGATAATGATTTGTCAATTTAGGTTAATCAATTGTAATAAATATGCCACTCTGGTGGTGTGGGCTGTTGAGATAGAGGGGAGACTGTGAAAGGGGGAGGGCAGGGGATATATGGGAATTCTCTGTACTTTCTGCTCAATTTTGCTGTGAACCTAAAATTCTGAAAAATAAAGTCTACTAAAAATTAACTGTTTAAACAAAGATAATAACAATGTATTATATAGTAAAAGTAAAATGCATGACAATAGCATAGAGTCCAGGAAGAGAGAAATGGAAGTATATTAACATAAGGTTCTTATACTCTTCATGGAGTGGTATCATTACACTTGAAGGCAGACTATGAGAAGTTATGGGTATAAAATAAACCTTCAAGCAACTACTAAAATGACAAAACAAAGAGGTATAGCTAATAAGTCAACAAAGGAGATAAACTGGAATAAAAATAATATTGGTTAATCCAAAAGAAGGCAGAAAAAGAGAACAAAGAAGAGATGGGACAAATAGAAAACAAATAATAAAGTGACACTCTAACATAATCATGCTAAATGTAGGTGGTCTTAATACCTCAATTACAGGGTAGAGATGATCAGATTGAATAAAAAAGCAGGACCCTAATATACGCTGCCTACAAGAAAGGCTCTTTAACTACAAAGACACAAATAGGTTAAAAGTAAAAGTACGTTAAGAAAAAAAAAAAGGATGTATCATGATAACGCTAGTCAACAGAAAGTTGGAGGGGCTATATTTGAAAGGGCGAGGACTATGCCCTCCATCTTGCCCCAGGGTAAGGGCTACGCCCTCCATCTTACCACATCCAGTGTAACAAGACACCGACTTGCGCCTGGCCAATCGGCAGGGCCCACAGTCCTTTCTCTTCCCCTTACTCCAACCCCCTATAAAACCTCTCTCCACACAGAGTTCTCCCTCTCTGCCACTTGGCTTGCCATTGTGTCGGTGAGTGTGGTGGACGGGGAGCTCGAGCTAGCTCGAATAAAGACTCTTTGCTTTTGCATCAGACTCGGCTGGCTCCCTGGTGGGCTTTTGGGGATCTTGAAATCTGGGCATAACAATATTAATATTGGTCAAAGAGATTTAAAATGGTGGCAGAGTAGCAGGATGCTGCACGGACATGCTCCCAGGAACAAGCTGGAATTACAACTGAAATACAGAAAGGCTTCCTGCATAATCAATGGAAAACTCACAGAAGAGAACCCTGATACCCAAGGACCGAAGGTGGAGACTGCATGCAGTGGTTCTCAACCTTCCTAATGCCGTAACCCTTTAATACAGTTCCTCAGGTTGTGGTGACCCCCAACCATAAAATTATTTTCGTTGCTACTTCATAACTGTAATTTTGCTACTGTTATGAATCGTAATGTAAATATTTGATACGCAGAATGTATTTTCATTGTTACAAATTGAACATAATTAAAGCATAGTGATTAATCATAAAAACAATATGTAATTATATATGTGTTTTCTGATGGTCTTAGGTCGTGACCCCTGTGAAAGGGTCGTTCAATCCCCAAAGGGGTCTTGACCTACAGGTTGAGAACCGCTGGCATAGAGACTGGTAGGAGGGGCGGAACCCAGAAAGGGCTGGCTGGGCTCCCACAGACGGCAATGGAAGTCCCAGAGAGATATCTCAGCTGTGGGATGGGGGGTGGGGGAGGGTGCCACTGAGAACTCTACGATCTAATCCCGAAGCTGGGCTCCCCAGCAGAGAGCACCAAACTGAGGAGGGTACCCACATAACATCTAGCTGTGAAAAGCAGTGGGGTGCTGTCTGCCAGGGAGTGGCAGCTAAAAGTTTGGGCACCCTCTTAAAGGGTCAATGCACAAAAATTCTCTGTGGAGCCACCCACCTTGTGCTCTGGCAGAGGGAGGATGAAGTGGACTGGAGCTGTGAGAGCAGAACCCAGGATTGGGGACTCGGGGGATAGAGCTCAGAAGGCAGACACCCCAAGTTTCCTGGGCTGAGTCATTCCCTCACACAGTGGAGGACATCTTTCCCACATAGACATCTGCCTTGCCAGGGGGGAAGACAGTTGACACACCCTATTGGAAAACACCTTGCCCTGAGGCCATTTAAGAGATTAAAAGTAACAATTAGCCTCCAGGCAGAAGCAACTGCCCTACCCTGTTGAAAACCTCTCACCACACCTGAGGATAATTGCCTGGGGGCAATTCAAGGCAGAATCCTATTAGTTTGTAGACAGAGGTGGTCTCTGGAGGCTTTGAGTCATTGTCTGATCCAATTAGCCAGAAACAGCCTTTAACACTGTTCCTGCACTAGAGATTGAGAGGTATGGAGGATCTACCTAAAACATAGTCACAAACGCAAACAGACAACCAAAATGAGGAAACAAAGAAACAACCCCTAAGTGAAAGAACTATCGAATTCTCCAGAAGAAGAGATAAATGAAGCAGAGATATGAAAATTATCTGAAACAAAGTTCAGAGTAATAATGTTAAAATGCTCAACAGTATGAAAAAGATATAGTAACTATGAAAAAAGAACAGTCCAAGATAAAGAATGACATAACACAAATAAAGAACACATTGGAAGGAACACACAGCAGATTAGGGGAAGCTGAGGATTGAATCAGTGAATTAGAAGACAGAGTTGAAAATATCACTCACTTAGAGAACCAAAAAGAAAAAACAATTAAAAAACAGGACAGCTTAAGGGAGCTGTGGGACAATGTGAAATGCAACAATATTCGAATAGCAGATGTGCCAGAAGAGGCAGAAAGGGAGAAAGGAATAGAGGACGTGTTTGAAGAAATAATGGTAGAAAACTTCCCTAACCTGGTAAAGGAAAAAGTCACACAAGTTCAGGAGTCACAAAAAACCCCAAACAAGAAGAACCCAAACAAACTCTCACCCAGACACATCAATGCCAAAAATTAAAGACAGAGAGAGAATCTTAAAGGCAGCAAGAGAAAAGAAAACTGTTACCTACAATGGAGTTCCCATAAGGCTGACGCCTGATTTCTCATCAGAAACTCTACAGGCCAGAAGGGAATGGCATGAAGTACTCAAGGTAATGGTAAGCATGGATCTGAGACCAAGATTACTATATCCAGCAAGGCTATCATTCAAAATAGTCAGTCAAATAAAGAGCTTCCTCAACAAAAAAATGCTAAAGGAGTTCATCACCACCAAGCCAGCATTATAAGAAATGCCAAAGGGATTGCTGAGAAGAAGAAACAGAGAGAGAAACCTAGCCATACAGAATTAAAATGGCTATAAATAAGTACCTCTCAATAATAACCCTAAATGTAAATGGATTAAATGCTCCAATCAAAAGATGTAGGGTAGCTGAATGGATACAAAAACGTGACCCAACTATATGCTGTCTACAAGAGACCCACCTCAAAACAAAAGACACACACAGGATGAAAGTGAAGGGATGGAAAAACATTTTCCATGCAAATGGAAAAGAAAAAAAAAAGCTGGAATAGCATTACTCATATCCAACAAAATAGACTTTAAAAGCAACATGCTAAGTGAAATAAGTCAGTCAGAGAAAGATAAATATCATATGGTCTTACTCATTTGTGGAACAAAATGAAC
The DNA here is from genome assembly GCF_963259705.1 of Myotis daubentonii. NCBI lineage: Eukaryota > Metazoa > Chordata > Mammalia > Chiroptera > Vespertilionidae > Myotis > Myotis daubentonii. Next base: position 89,113,378 of record NC_081861.1, on the reverse strand, counting down.
AACAAAAACTGATGAACAAAAATAGAGCCAGAGGGGGAAAAATATATACTTGAATATAATAGAAGTAAACCTATTATTTGCATATTTTTAATATTTCCTACAACTTTTGTGATATAATACTATGTTAGTACAGTTTTGGTAATATTATACTTAAAATCCTTTTATTCTGAAATATTAATGTTTATTGCATGTAACATTATTATATTTAAAATCATTTTTCTTGAAATAAAAAAACCTGAAAAAATATTGGTCAAAGTAGATTTCACTTTGAAGAAAAAAGATTACACTAATAAAGAAAGAAGGTGATATAATGATATAGAGGTGAATTAATGAGGAGAATATAATAACTCTAAATGTTTGTGCACCTAATATAAGAGCTTCAAAATACATGACTCAAAAACTGATTAACTACATGGAGAAATAGACAAATCCAAAATGCTTGTTAGAGATTTCAATACCCTTACCAATAATTGGCATAAAATCAGCAAGGATATAGTAGAAGTGAACAATACTATCAACCAAATTGACCTGGTTTACATTTATAGAACATTCCACCCAGTAATAGCAAAATACACATTCTTTTCAAGTGCACATGGAGTATTTACCAGGATAAATATTCTAGGCCACAAAACAAGTCTCAGTGAATTCAAAAGGATTCAAGTCATACAACATATGTATATTCTCTGAAAACATGGAATGAAATTACATATCAATAACAGAAAGTAGGCTAGTCCGATAGTAGTGGGTTATCAGAAAAACAAAAACAGAAAGTTCTCTGGAATATCCTCAATTACTTGAAAACTGAATAATCCACTTTTAGATAACACATGGGTCAAAAAATAAGTGAAAAGGGTAATTAGTTAATATTTTGAAATGAATGAAAATGAAAACACAAATTTATGACATTCTGCTAAAGCAGTAGTTAGCAGGTAATTTTTAAGCACTTAAAGAGCTATATTATTAAATCAGCAGAAAGGTCTCAAACAATGAAGAAGAGCAAGTAAAACTTGAAGTATAAGAAGAAAAAATAATGAAGACCAAAGTGGAAATCAGTGAAATAGAAAAAAACAACAATAGAGAAGATGAACAAAACCTGATTTTTGTACACTAAGGTTCATTGCAGCATTATTCACAATAGTCAAAAGTTAGGAACAAGCCAAATGTCCATCAATAGATGAATAGTAACCAGAAAAGTCAAATTCATCAAGGCAGAAAGTAGATTAAAGATTGGTTTCCAGGAGCCATGGAAAGGAGTGAATAAGTTATTGCTTAATGGGTACAGAATTTCTTTTGGGGTGATGAATAGTTTTAGAAATAGACAGTGGTGATGGTTCGACAATATTTTGAGTGTACTTAGTGCCATTGAATTTTACATGTAAAATGGTTAAAATAGCAAATTTTGTTATATATATTTACCAGTTTTAAAAAATAATATAATATACCAAAACCCACTGAATTGTACAATTTATTTTTTTAATTTTAAATATATATATTTTTTATTTCAGAGAGGGAGATAGAAACATCAATGATGAGAGAGAATCATTGACTGGCTTCCTCCTGCACGCCCCACAGGAATCGAGCCTACAAACCCCAGCAAATGCTCTGACCAGGAAATGAACGGTGACTTCCTGGTTCATAAGTCGATATTCAACCACTGAGCCATGCCAGCTGGGCTGAATTGTACAATTTATTTTTTATTTATTTATTTTTAAAAAAAATATATTTTATTGATTTTTTACAGAGAGGAAGGGAGAGAGATAGAGAGTTAGAAACATCGATGAGAGAGAAACATCGATCAGCTGCCTCCTGCACATCTCCTACTGGGGATGTGCCTGCAACCAAGGTACATGCCCTTGACCGGAATCGAACCTGGGACCCTTCAGTCCACAGGCCAACACTCTATCCACTGAGCCAAACCGGTTTCGGCTGAATTGTACAATTTAAATGGCGGAGTTGTATGGTATGTGAATTAGATCTTAATAAAGCTGTTATTAAAAGTGCATACTGGCCTTGGCCAGCTGTGGCTGAATTGGTTAAGCGTCCTTCCATGCACAGAGGTTATAGGTTCAGTTCTGGTCAGGGCACATGCTCAGGTTGTGGGTTTGATCCCCAGTAGGGGGCGTGCAGGAGGCAGCTGATCCACGTTTCTCTTTCTGCCTCCCATCCTCTCTCTAAAAGATCAATAAAAATATATTCTTTTAAAAGTGCGTACTGTATGATTTCATTTATAGAAAACTCTAGAAAATGCAAACTATTATACGGTGACAGACAGCAACCCTAATTAGCTCACTTACCTCATTTTATTTTATCGCCTCCATTTTTCCTAACACTTTCTCAGTTCCCTGGTTGCCTCTTTATGTTAAATATTGATCCTGAGGAAAAACAGGGGCTTGGGGAGGAAGGGGTGAACTCACTTTGCCAAGGGGAAGGCGAGGCCGAGGGACCCTCAAACCAAGAAACTGGTCCTGGGGTCAGGATCTAAGTAATCCTCGATTACCGGGAGGTGTCCTTTAGGATCCTGTGACTTGCAGGCGGCGAGGATGGCCCCAGGACTCCACTTCCCAGGAGGCCTCCGATGACCGGACGGGACTCGGTCGCTAGGCTATCCGGATGTGGCGCTGAGTCTGCTGCCGGGTCGGGCAAGAGGCGCCGGGAGGCTCTGCTGGCAGTGGCGGTTGAACCGCGCAGGACAAGGAGCACTTTTGCCGGGTAATCTGAGAACCCCCAGGCGGTGCCCACCTCCGCTTTTTTTCCTCGAATTTCCCTGTCCCTGGGTCCTTAGTATATGAGCCATTCATTGGATGAAAGGGATCTGAGGGTGGCATGGGCTGTATGTGTAACAGAGGAGGGTGAGCCAGCTCTATTTGTGAATCCGATGTGGGGCACCCCTTAGTCCCAGGCTCAAGAGTCCAGATGAAGTCCCAGAACCCACCACCCTTAGAGAGAGGGATGTGATGGATATGCCCAGCGGGCTTGTGGTGGCTACTGATGGGTTCCTGGGATTGTCTCTTGTTAAGTTGCCAGGCGCTGGTTAGTCCTCCCGGCTCCGGGCTGGGGAGTGTTCACAGGGCTTCCTTAGGCCCCAACCGTCTGAAGTCTTCTTTGCACCTAAACCAAAGAAATCAGTCTTCAATATGAAAAAACTCCCCCGATTTATAAAATAACTAAGTTGCAGAAAGTAGTAAATAAAAATGGGGGTGTTCTGCTGAATTCTGAGTGATTTCAAGTGGATTAGACTGAGACTTGCTGAAAGGGTGAGCCTTGAAGAACAAGCTACAAACAGTAGTACTTTGAGCTGCATTCTTGTCTTCACTATTATTGGGTCTTCTAAATTGTGTGTCCAACATAGGAGAAAATTGACTGCTGTGTAGACGGTACATGTGAAGAAGGATACTTTGTCAGATGAGACGGGAAGATTTAGAAGAAACTATAATTCCAAGGTTAGCAGTGAATTACTAACATGGAAGGTAGCCTTCTGGGGTGCTGGTGTCTGCCTCTCCTGGCCTCTCCCAATTTCCAATCCTAGAGGCATCCTAAAGATCTCTGAGCTATTCTGATGTCTACTTGACAGTGCTACTACAAGGTTAAAATAAGAGAAGATGGGTTCAAGTACTTTACACAATGATTAAAGCAGGCTCTCACATTTTAGTTTCTCTTTGCTTCCCCATAGCAACCTCCTTCCCCCTCACACAGCCATTCATTACTGTGTACTGTTATTTGCCTTTTTATAAGTCCTGCCTTTATCCACAGGATGGTAAGCTTCTAGCATTCTTTCTCTTTATGTGTACCCTTTTTTGAGTCCCTCCTAGCAGTTCATTGCCCACAGCAGTATTTGGGAGTATGGATAGTGGTCGTGATGGGAGGGGACAGCATTGTGCTGGATCCTGGAACTGAAGTAAATAAGCTTTTCTCATATGGGTGATGAACAGAGTATTTGCCTTTCTGCCTTTCTCTTCTAACTACTAGTCTTCTCTCAGAGTTCCCAACCCTTTAAGGACGTTTTATTTTATTATTAATTTATTTTTTAATCCTTACCTGAGGATATTTTTCCATTGATTTTTATTTTTATTTTTTTTAATTAAATCTTTATTGTTCAGATTATTACATTTATTCCTCTTTTTCCCCCCCCATAACTCCCCTCCTCCCAGTTCCCGCCCCACCCTCCGCCCTCACTCCCCACCCACTGTCTTCATCCATAGGTGCACGATTTTTGTCCAGTCTCTTCCCACATCTCCCACACCCCTTTCCCCCCCAAGAATAGTCAGTCCATTCCCTTTCTATGTCCCTGATTCTATTATAATCAACAGTTCATTCTGTTCATCAGATTATTTATTCACTTGATTCTTAGATTCACTTGTTGATAGATGCATATTTGTTGTTCATAATTTGTATCTTTACCTTTTTCTTCCTCTTCCTCTTCTTAAAGGATACCTTTCAGCATTTCATATAATCCTGGTTTGGTGGTGATGAACTCCTTTAGCTTTTCCTTATCTGTGAAGCTCTTTATCTGACCTTCAATTCTGAATGATAGCTTTGCTGGATAAAGTAATCTTGGTTGTAGGTTCTTGGTATTCATCACTTTGAATATTTCTTGCCTTTCCCTTCTGGCCTGCAAAGTTTCTGTTGAGAAATCAGCTGACAGTCGTATGGGTATTCCCTTGTAGGTAACTGAGTTTCTTTCTCTTGCTGTTTTTAAGATTCTCTCTTTATCTTTTGCTCTTGGCATTTTAATTATGATGTGTCTTGGTGTGGTCCTCTTTGGATTCCTTTTGTTTGGGGTTCTCCGCGCTTCTTGGACCTGTAAGTCCATTTCTTTCACCAGGTGGGGGAAGTTTTCTGTCATTATTTCTTCAAATAGGTTTTCAATATCTTGCTCTCTCTCATTTTCTGGCACCCCTATAATTCTGATGTTGGTACGCTTGAAGCTGTCCCAGAGGCTCCTTACACTATCCTCGCATTTTTGGATTCTTTTTTCATTTTGCTTTTCCGGTTGGATGTTTTTTGCTTCCTCGCATTTCAAATCATTGACTTGATTCTTGCGCTCCTCTGGTCTGCTGTCGGGCGTCTGTATAATATTCGTTATTTCAGTCCGTGTATGCTTAATTTCTAGTTGGTTCCCCAATATAAGATCGAGGGTCTTATTAGTTTTCGTGTAGATCTCATTAAGTTTATCGGCAGCTTCTAAACAGTTCTTGAGAGACCTTAAAAGTGTGGTTCTGAACTCTATCTCTTCCATTGACAATTTTGTCCTGTTTGTCTCCGCATTTTGTTATGCTTCCTTGGTGCACCCCCTAGTGGTCTTTGTTCGCAGTCTTATAGTTAAATCTTGATTGTTGTAGCTAATTCCAGGGAGGGTTTGACCTCCAGGCCAAGTGGCTATGAGAATCAGCTGTGTCAGCAGTGAGAGAACTTCTGTCCTCTAGGGAGGTGCTAATCTAGCCTTTGCCTGAGGCTATCCGGCAAATGCCTCTGTGCAGGGCTTGGGCGTGGCGGGTCGCACAGGATCAGCAGGGTGGGCCGGAGAGAGCAGTTATGGCGGCTCTCAGTCCTGTCCCTAGGGGCTCTTCCTCTCTGAGTCCCAGCACCCGCTGCAAAGCTGGGAGAGAAAGCTGCACTTGCTCTGACCGAAGCCAGACAGTCCCGCTTCTCCCGTTTGAGTCTGGGTCCCTAAAGACTCGCCCGGATCTGGTGCTCAGAGTCTGCGACTCCCTCCCGATTGAAAACAACAACCGCGCCCTCCGCCGCCAGCCCGCTCCGTGCACTCTGCACCTCAGAATTTGACTTCACCACTGCGCCTCCTCTGAGTGTCCGTGTGCGTTTCTCTTTCCTCCTAGTTGTAGGACTTCCACTCAGCCAGCGTTCCTGTGGTTCTGGGTGATGTCCCTTCCGTTTTTTGGTTTCACTTTTGAAGTAGTTGTTCAAAGCAGCAAACTCTGGCGTTAACCTATGCCGCCATCTTGGTTCCTCCTCTTCCATTGATTTTTAGAGAGAGTGGAAGAGAGGAAAAGACAGATATATCAATGTGAGAGAAACAATTCACCAGGGCTGGGGCTGGGGAGGAGCCTGTAACTGAGGTATGTGCCCTTGACTGGAATCGAACCTGAGACCCTTCGAACTTGTCCTCTAGGAGTCCGACGCTCTTTCCACTGGGAAAAACCGGCTAAGGCAGTGCTTGCATTCTTAACCACTTCTCTATATGTCTGATTCTGACTGGCTCACCTTTCATTACAGTAATAAGTGTTGCTGTTTTTCAGGAACAGAGGTTTCTTTGCTGAGTCTATAGCCACAGACCCAAAGTGAGAGCCTTGTTTCTTTTGTTTCAACTTTGGGAATCTTCTTTCTATACTTTTTAAGAAATTAGTTACCATTTATTGAGCACCTACTATATTTTAGCATGTTTGGTTCAATATATTCAGATCTTAAGACAACAATGTAGCATAAATACCTATGTATATTAATGGTTTTTAATCTTTTTGGATTCACAGCTCTTTTCAAGAGTCTGATAACAGCTTTGGATCTTCTTTCCAGAAAATTTCACTTAGGTACATACATATACGATTGCACACAACTTCAGAGGAGGCTTTTAGGACCTACTGAAGCCTGTCCTCTAGGAGTCCATGGTAAGAACTTGCCCTATACCACCTTTCCCAGCTGATTTTTCTATGGTGTGATGGGGACGGGCAGTGGGGGGAGGGAGGTCTCACTTCCTCTCTTTCTCCTCAGAGACAAATATTTAGGAACCTTAGGCTCCCTTAATTAACCAAGCATCTGGGAATATTCTTCATTTCTCTCTTATACATAGGACTCCAAAGGGAAGAATGCAGACGACCAAATGTGTGGTTATGGGAGATGGGGCTGTAGGTAAGACCTGCCTCCTCATCAGTTACACAACAAATGCCTTTCCTGAAGAATATATCCCTACTGTCTTTGACAATTATAGTGCCCAGACACCTGTGGATGGCCAAATCATCAGCCTGTACCTTTGGGACACAGCTGGTCAAGAAGAATATGACCGAGAACGCTCATCCTATCTCCAGACCAATATCTTTGTCTTTTGTTTTTCCATTGGCAACCCATCCTCTTATGCCAATGTGAGGCATAAATGACACATAGAGGTCTCCCTTCATTGCCCCAATGTAGCTGTTCTGCTAGTAGGCACCAAGAGGGACTTGTGGAGTGACCTTGAGATAGTGAAGAAGCTGAAGGAACAGAGCCTAGGGCCCATAATTCCTCAGCAAGGCATGTCCCTGGCTAAGTAGGTAAAGTATCTGGAATATTCTGCCCTGATGCAGGATGGGGTACATGAGTTATTTTCAGAAGCTGTCTGGGCTGTACTTTACCCTGCCACAAAGAACACCAAGAAGTGTGTCCTCTTACAGTTTTTGGAGTGGTACTTAGGGACTGCATCCAAGGAGAATAAGGGGGATTCTTTTGACATCATTTAACAATGCCAGCAGATCCACTTATCTCTTTTCCTGGAATCCCTAGGCTCCAGGTTACTCAGTTTTTGAAGGAATGAGCCTGTACTTGGCTGCTCTGCAGTTTGGTCTCAACCGTTTGGAGGAAGTTTAATTATGTGTGTGTCCTATCAAAGTGGTAAGAAGAAACACCACCAACCACTGTTCTTTCCTGTGCTGGCCAGGCCACAACTTAAGGAGAAATCAAGTATTGATAGAAGATAAAATATGATGTCAACTCTCTAGTCTTCCTGCTTTTCTTCTGGTTTTCGTTTTCACTCACCAGGTACTCAAATGTTGTTTTGTTTTTCCTCCATCATTACCACACCAGCTGGGCTAAGTGGCTTTTTAAAAAATATATATTTTTATTGATTTCAGAGATGAAAGGAGAGAGAGTGATAGAAACATCATTTATGAGAAACATTCTTGGCTGCCTCCTACACACCCCCTACTGGGGATCAAGCCTGCAACCCGGGCGTATGCCCTGACTGGGAATCGAACCATGACCTCCTGGTTCATAGGTCGACACTCAACCACTGAGTTACACTCACTGGCCGGCTAAGTAGCTTTTAATTTAATAGTGCCTCCTGCTCTTCTTGCCTGGCAAGTTCCCAAATGTAAGCCTAGGTTTGGTTTGGGCAAACTTCTGTCCTTTAATAAATGGAGGTGTGAGCCACAAGACTGACAGAGTGGTTTTGTACTGGACTGATTTGATGATCCTAAGCATACACTGACATCTTAATTTTTATACTTAAAAGGAATTTGTATGAAGACTAACATACTAGTATCACTTTTACATTATTCATAATGGATGGTAATACACTTTTCTGACTTTACTGGGTCTATTATTTTCTAAAAATCAAAGCATTTCCTCACCACCATCCCCATTTTGAGTGGTTTTGAAATGCTTTTCAACTTGCAAAGGATAGTATAATTGCTGTATTGAAAACTGTACCTGTATGTAACTGTATTTATTTTTCTACATCAGACAGTGTATGGAACTGTCTGCCCTGCTAACATTGATTCTCTAGTTCCTGCCCCCCACCCCCATTAATCTCCAGAATTTAGCTTCATTTTCTGGTTTTCACTGATGACAGAGCAGTTAGTTCACTGTAGGAGATTTTTCTCATTTATTACACTATACTTAGCAAACAATTATCAAGCTCCTACTGTGTTACAGGTACTGTACCAGGGGCTGGGGTCATAAAAATAAGACATCTTGTTTAATGTCCTTTGCCTCTCCCAGTTATCTCAGGAATAGATTCTTCCTCTGTTTACTATAAAAATTAACTAATACTGGCTGGTAATTGTACATAGTGCTGGTGTACTGTTAAATGCACTAGTAAGGAAGAGTAAAAACTTGTTTTGTTTTGGAAATAGCTTTATTGAGATAATTTACATATCATAAAATTCACCCATTTCAAGAGTACAATTTAATGATTTTTAGTAAATTTACTGAGTCTTGCAACTATCACTAAAGTCCAGTTTTAGAACATTTCCATCACCCCAAAGAGACCCCTCGTGCAGTTAATCCCTGTTCTTACCCATCAGCTCTAGGCAACCATTTATCTACTTTGTCTTTTCTGAAGATTTCATATAAATGGAATCAAATAATATGTGGCCATTTGGAACTTGCTTCTTTCATTTGGCATAATGATTTCAAGGTTCATCCATTTTGTAGCACATATGGATACTTCATTTACTTTTATTGCTGAATAATATTACATTATATGATTTCCCTATTTTATCTACTCATGGTTGAGGGACATAGGATTGTTTCTACTTTTTGGCTATATGTGTACACCTGAAACTAGTATGTTATGTCAATAACACCTCAATAAAAATAATAAATACAAGAAGGATAAACCAGAAATCAATGTATATGGTTACTTATAGGGAGTAGATGGGAATGTGTTACAGAGCATAGGCATGGGAGCAAAACTTCTCTGGGAATAGCTTTTTATAAAGTTTTGACTTTGAACCACATAAAGGTTTACATACTTTAAAAACAAAATTATATAAAAGGGGTAATAAAATATCCTAAAGTTGAATACAAATAGCAACAACTCCACAGGGGGAAAAATGATTCAAGTAATTTTTAGTATATTTTCAGCAGGATGTATTCAAAGGATAGAAAACTGAAAAGAACCTATACTAAAGTTTATTGGAGTGGTATGGCCTTGTAATTTTGAAATAGGTAAATATATTGGTGTTGGGAACCAGAATTTTCATTGTAAGAAAAGATATGAATATGAAATAGGGAAAAGTGAGGGAGAACCTTGTGGTATTAGATTTGGAGATATTAGTATAAGCTCATTATTTTTTTAAATATATTTTATTGATTTTTTTACAGAGAGGAAGGGAGAGAGATAGAGAGTTAGAAACATCGATGAGAGAGAAACATCAATCAGCTGCCTCCTGCACATCTCCTACTGGGGATATGCCTGCAACCAAGGTACATGCCCTTGACCGGAATCGAACCTGGGACCTTTCAGTCCTTAGGCCGACGCTCTATCCACCGAGCCAAACCGGTTTCAGCAAGCTCATTATTTTTTTAGCTCTGTCTCTAGAGAGGGCATACAAACAATGATACCCCAGTTTCTAAACACCATTTCCCACTAAAAGGAACTAGGGCTCCTTGGAGAAATGGTTTATTGCAGGTCCTGGGCAGAGAATGTACAAAGTAAGCTTTTAACATCTTGTGCCAAAAAAAAAAAAGAAGTACTCAAAAACTAGTGGGTTGTGTTGAAAGGGCACAGGAGCCAGAGTGAAGTGGTTCCCATTGGACACATTTGGGAGAGTTTGAGCATCAAAAAGGAAAATTATGGTGCTAGATTATAACACACTGAAGATGTGAGAAAGGTTATAAAAGGGGGGTTAGTTTTTCTTTACTGATAAAGTCCAGTTAATAAATATAGGAGGAAGTTAAGAATTAGAAAAGTCACCCTCTTGCACTCTCCCAATATAATTGATTCAGGCAAAGATCATCAATAGATGCTAAAACCCACTGGATGCAAGGACTATGGGAAACAATATTTGCACAACCTCAAAGTATCATCCCATAGATTACTTACTGATTACAAAAGAAAAATTGTGCCTTTTTGATGGAAAGACCTTGGTGGTAACCGTTATTTTTTTTTTTTATGTGGTCAAATTTAGCATCACCCATATTGGTGTCTTCTGGTAGCTGGCAAAATATTTAACCTGAATCAGACGAATTCAGAATATGGAATATTCTCAAGACAACTTGCTTGAATTCTTAAAAAAAATGTAGTGTCATGCAACACAAAAAGGCTGGATTAAGAGACTAAAGGGAGATAACCAAGTGCATTGTGGATCGAAATGTAAAATGTTCCACTTAGAGGGCAATTGGGGAAATTTAAATATGGACTGCATATTAAATTATATTGGATTAATGGTGAATTTTTTTTGTTTCGTTAATCCTCGCCCAAGGATATTTTTTCATTGATTTAAAAAAAATTTTTTTAATGTATTTTATTGATTTTTTACAGAGAGGAAGGGAGAGGGATAGAGAGTTAGAAACATCAATGAGAGAGAAACATCGACCAGCTGCCTCCTGCATACTCCCCACTGGGGATGTGCCCGCAACCAAGGCACATGCCCTTGTCCGGAATCAAACCTGGGACCCTTCAGTCCGCAGGCGGACGCTCTATCTATCCACTGAGCCAAACCGGTTAGGGCTCATTGATTTTTTTATAGAGTGGGAGGGGAAGAGACAGAAACATCTATGGATTGGTTGCCTCCCCCGGCAACGGGCGAGGGAGGGGCGCTGGGATGAGCCTGCAATCGAGGTACTACCCCTGACCAGAATCGAACATTGGACCCTTCGGTCTGTGTGCCCGTGCTCTATCCACTGAGCCAAACCAACTAGGCAATGGTAATTTTTAAAGATGTGATAATGCTGATGTGGTTATGTAAAAAAAAGTCTTTTACTTAGACGTGAAGAATCACGGTATCTGTAGCCCACTTTCAAATGGTTCAGAAAAAAACCTGGCAAAATATTAACAACTGTGAATCTAGGTGAAGGTTCGGCTGCTCATTTTACTCATGCTTTACTTTCACATTTTCCTAAATAAAATGGAGGGAAAAATCCATTTGTGCGGGGAAATGTCAAAAACAACCAACTTACAAAGGTACCTCTGGCACAGTGCAATTTACAGCTGATTTCTCTTTGGGACTGAACGATGAATTGGCGGACAGCACACAAACATCACCAGTTCTCATCCTTACTTCCGTGTACTGTCTAACGTGTGACCTGACGTAGCCACGTGATCCAGGCCACTCCTTCCGATTGGTGAAAGATCCGGTGCAATGAGACTGCTCCTGCGCAGGTAAATGTAAGGGGCAGGACCGAACATTTTTTTTGGCCAATCGCTTTCTAGATATCCAGCCTCCTGATCGTGTATGGTCGAATCAAAATCCGTTAGTAAAGTAGTAACACCAATTCTACTTTCTTGTAGGAAAACCGGTCCTTCCGGGTCATTCCCCCTTCTCCCCCCCCCCCCCCCTTATTTCGTTTCCGGCAGGGGCGGGTAAGGTCAGGGAGTACCGTGAGTCACTTCTGGGCGACTAATATTCGTATATCCGGTACATGGGTCCAAGCAGGGATTTGCAGGTTCCCGCAGCCGCTGCGGGTGCCACGGCCGCCATCATGTCAGACACGGACAGCGATGAAGATTCTACAGGGGGCTGCCCATTTTCTTTAACTGGATTCCTTTTCGGCAACATAAATGGAGCCGGGCAGCTGGAGGGGGAAAGCGTCTTGGACGATGTGAGGGGATTGGCGTGGGCTTAGGTCTGGGAGTGGTGCGACTAAGGAGAGGAAGTGGAGAAGAGTAGAGGGTGCTTAGGACCCGAGAACAGAGGGCAATGTTAGCGTTGGAGGAGAGGGAACGACAAGCAGATAGCAGCCTAGTAGAGCGTGCAGTAACGTAGAGTGAGGGGCTCAGTTCTGGGCGAGGGTGGGGAGCAGAGAGAATGGTAGGCAAGCCCCCGTAAGTTCAGGGGTGCTGATGTGGGTGGCTTTGGAAATACCTTTCCTGACCAGGCAGCAGGAAAAATAGCAGCTTAGCTTCTAGTGAAGTTGCTTTCAAACCGTTCCTATGAGAACCTTCTTGGGGATTCTTGAAATTGCCGGCTTTCTGACATGGCTGCACTGAAATGGCTCTAGAGCTAGCGAGAGGGCTGAACAGAACCGGCAAGAGATCATGTGGTTCAGGACCCACTTCTTAGGACATGAGTGTTCAAACTATCTGGGGCAGACCTTTTGTGGTCCCCGTGCACCTCTTGGGTAGTTTCCCCAGTGTTGCCTGACATCCATGAAATTGTTTCACGTGCCCAACTGAAACTCAGTTACTTGTATTTAGATTCATTTTATCTTGGAGGAAATATTGACCAATATTCCTCCTCCCCTTGAACACACACACGTTAGCAAAAAAAGGTCTTGCCTTGTTTTCTTTAATCCAACATGACTTCAGTTTCCTTAGCTTTTATTCATAGAACTACTGTTCCATTAATTTAGTTTTGGTGGTGGTTCTTTAAATTATCTTTCCTTATGTTACTTTAAAACATGGTGATGAAATTGGTCATATGTTAATAAAGGTCTGATCAGCGTGGAGTTTAGTGGAAGGAAGATGTACCTTACAGTCTTGAATGTGATGGATGCTCCTTTTAGCATGCAGCATAGTCATTTTTCTTGTGTATTTGTAGCTATACAGACCAGGGAAATAAGCCTTGTGGTGTGGGAAGCTTGAGTTTAGTTGTTGTCTTCCTTCTGGTGCTGACTTTTTCAGGAGTGTAAGAAGCACTTGGCAGGCTTGGGGGCTTTGGGTCTGGGCAGCCTGATCACTGAACTCACGGCAAATGAAGAATTGACTGGGAATGACGGTGCTCTGGTAAATGATGAAGGTGAAGTGGGTCATGGGGAGCAAGGTGGGGGAGGAGGCTGGCTACTTACTATACATGTACTTTTCCATGGGAATTACCTAAGGGAGTGAGAGTTGCTCTTTGTTGAGCTCTGTCCTCCTGCTTTTACTTACAGGATGGATCAGGAGCACAGAAGATGCTGTGGACTATTCAGACATCAGTGAGGTAGCAGAAGATGAAAGTCGAAGATACCAGCAAACAATGGGGAGCTTGCAGCCCCTTTGCCACTCAGGTGATTCTCTGGTGTCATCATCAGAGCATTCTAGTGCATTTTCTTGCTGTGTAGTCCAATTTGTTTCTATATGTGGTTTCATTCTGCTTCTCTCCCTTTTTGAGCTCAGCTCTGGGGCAGAGTATGTTGCCATCCTCAAGCTTTTATTTCTCATACTAGTTAATCCCAAATTCTTGATGAATGTTAAGCAAGGATGATACTTCCCTGTTATCATCTGGTATTTCAGTTGCTAAAGCATTCATGGTACTGTTTTAGATGCTATCTAAACTCAGTCTTTGTCCTTAAGGAAGGATTAAGGCTACAGGGTCATATAAATGACCACATGTATTTATTGGCTCAACTTCTGTTAATCACTAACTACCTATATGCTTACATAATGCACTTAATGCTTACCACATATGTAATGTGCTGCATTATAGAATCATGTCAGAGTTGGAAGGGGTCTTAGTGATTAATTATTCTTAACCTCATCATAGATTAGTAAAACTTGAATATTAGAGAACTTTAATAAAATGTGGAACTTTATTAAAAGTTCTATAGTTAGCTAGTGGCAGCCCTGGACTAATTCAGCAACTCAGTTTATTAGACTTTGATTGAGCACCTGTCATGTGCTATAAACTGTGATGGACAGTATGGTACAAAGATAATAAAATCCATATTCTGATCTTGAGCTCAGTTCTGTGGTCTAGAATCTAGGTCATAGTTCATGCTTTCCTCAGCCCCACACTACCTCTTCCTCCTTGAAATTTTTATATGAAGTTGCTCGTTGTCCACCTCTTTGAATTAGATTTCAAGCTGCTGAGAAATGTAGATAAAACCTTGGTAAGTACTTGAATTTAGTTTCTGCAGGGCCAGTTAATGGATTTGAATGCTGCTTGTATAAAGAGAATTAACTGCACCACAGACAGAAGGAATAACCCAGAAAAATAAAAAATACAGGCCTTACACCTTCAGGGATATTGTTATCATTTGGGGAAGGTGGGATAAATGAATGCAAAGCAAAATTATTCATCATAAGAAGACATAAATCAGCTACAAGCTCATGTTTTTGTATAGAGTGTTATATTTAGTTTTGAGGAGCTGCCAAAATAGCTATGTCATATAGCATAACTGTTATTTTTAAAAAATATATTTTTATTGATTTCAGAGAGGGAGAGAGAGAAACATCAATGATGAGAGAGAATCATTGATTGGCTGCCTCCTGTATGCCCCACACTGGGGATCCAGCCCACAACCCAGACATATGCCCTGATTGGGAATTGAACTCGTGACTTCCTGGTTCACAGGTTGACGCTCAACCACTGAGCCACACTGGCTGGGCCATAACTATTATTTTTGAGCATCCTGACTTACGCTAAGGGAAAGGTGGTAGCAGCTCTGATTTTCAGAGGATGTTGTACTTTTCAGGTAGATTTATTGTCTTGGCTAGGGATGGTAAGGAAGAGGGTAGGTGGGGGTTTCCTAGTTGGATTTTATGAGCTGACCTGGAAAGGATTATGCTGCATTAGGTAGAGTCTGAGTACTCTGACATGTTCTTTTCTAAGTTCCTTTGTCCTCTGAGGATGCCTTTATCTATGCTTGTAGCTTCCTCTTTCCCTGGCATTGGCCTCTTCACACAGCTTGATTTCCAAGGGTGTTTCTTTGGAATAATTGGAAGTGGGTGGAGGTCATTAGAAAAGGCTTCACAGGTGAATTTTAAGTAAAATTTTTGAAAGACGTTTAATGGAGCGGAAGCAGCAGGGCATATTGGTTTGGAAACATGGCTTGTCTAAAGGTTTGAAAATAGAAATCGTGTGGGGGGGAATTTGACCAGCAGATTTTCTTGAAAGGAATGGAAAACACTGCCAAATAGCAAGAACCAAGGATAGAGCAATTTGATGGCACCTTTTTGTATGTATTACTTGGGAATTGATGCCGTAAAGCAGTGGTTCTCAACTTTGGCTGCACATTAGAATCACCTGGGAATCTTTTTAAAATCCTGATTTCTGGGCCTCATCCTTCGGAAATTCTGTTTCTTTGTTACTAATGTTGTGGCCCCACCCCATAACAAAGAAACAATTTCCGGAGGATGAGGCCCAGAAATCAGGATTTTAAAAAGATTCCCAGGTGATTCTAATGTGCAGCCAAGGTTGAGAACCACTGCTCTAAGAAAGAGGTAGGGTGGTATAATGAAAAGAAAATGGACTTTGGAGTCAGCATATCATAGGTTCAAATCCCAACTCCATATTTAGTTTGCCCCTGGGAAAGTTGCTTATTCTCTGAAGTTTGGACTTCTCATTTGTTTTTGTTTTTGTTTTCATCTAGCCAGGGCTGTATTTATGTGGTTAAATTATAGTTGACATACAATATTACATTAGTTTCAGATGTATAACATAATGTTTCAAAATTTATTTACTTAATGAAGTGTTCACCATCATAAGCCTATTAATCATTTGTCATCATGGACTTCTCATTTGTAATAATCCCTCAGTTTTTCTGTCTGCAGTGAAGGTGATAATACCTACCCCATTAATAGGGCTTTTGGTGGGGAAATTTAAGTTCATTATCAGTGTGAAAGACTCTACATAATACAGTGTAATGATAGATCTCTGTTAATATTAGTCGCCTTCCTAAGTGAAAATGAAAAGTGATAGTTAATACTTTGGGGATTTGTTTAGAAAAAGGGTAAAGGGGCAGAGCTGCTTGGAGATTACTTGGAGATTGTTCTTGAGTGACAATATCAGAAAATGATAGGCAGGTTCAAGCTTGAGAGTTGCTGAAAAAGGATCAGTGGGCTTGGTGTGTGAGGAAATGTGTTCGAAAGAGTACAGGCTCTGTTGTTAAACCAGGCTTGAATTCTGACTTTGTCACTTAAAACCATATGATCCTAAGTTGCTTCTGTATCTCAGAATAATTCTACATTGTTGCATTATTGGGAGGATTATAGATAAAATGGCTACAAATACCTAGCACATTATGGGAGCTCAATAAATGGACATTGCTATAATGACTATTAATGATTGATTAGAAAAGGTGTGTTGGTAAGGGGTTGGTGTAGGAGACTAAAATTATAAGCTCAGGAAATGAGGATGGAGGTGGTATTGATAGTAACCAAAGGGATTTTAAAAGAGGTGAAGGATATTTCAGTGTGATATGAGATGCAGTTTGAATATCTGAGTGGGAAGGTTCTTTAGGCAGCAGAACATGTGTTGCAATTGTATAGGGGGTATGTCAGGGCAAGACGTAGATTTGGGTTAAATCTGGAAAGGGTGATTGTTGATAAAAGGGAGATTGTTGAGAAAAGGGAATGGAAAGTGTGTAGAGGAGTAAAAGTAGAGTGTTCAGGACCAAGTGTTGAGTGATGCCATTGAGAATAATAAACTGCAGAAGGTATACAGAAAAAAAAAATGTGTCAAAGACTTGGGAGGAGAGAAGAAAGTCCTGTCTTTAAGGAAACTGACAGAATGTTAAATTCAATTGTAAGATTGATTAGGGTGAAAATAAATACAATAGGATTTGATCAGGAGCAGGAGCAAAGGTTTCAAGCAATTCTTGCGCGCTCCCTCACCAATAAGAGTTATACTAGGTGTACTGGTTAATAATGGCGGATTTTATAATCAAAGAAAACACGATAATTTCAAGAGAAACATCAAAAGTGCTTTATTCAAAGTAATGTCCATCGCTAGCTACACATTTCCCCCATCTTTCAGGTAATTTGTGTATAGCCCCAATAGAACTTTTCTTGTTTTGAGGCAAACCATTCAGAGACCCAATTTTCCACTTCTTCGTATGTTTTGAAGTGCTGCTCAGAAAGTGCGTGTGCCATCGATCAGAACAAGTGGTAATCTGAAGGAGCAAGGTCTGGTGAATACGGTGGGTAGGTTAATACTTCCCAGGCAAGATCTTTTAATGTGTCTTTAACTGGTTTTGAAGTGTGTGATGGTGCGTCATCATGAAGCAAAATTACTTTGCTGTGTCTTCTGGCCCATTCTGGTTGTTTCACGATCAAAGCGTGGTTCAAATTGATTTGTTGTCGGTAGCTATCAGTATTAACGGTTTCACCTGGTTTTAGAAGCTCATAATACACCACACCTTCCTGATCCCACCAAACGCAGAGCATTGTCTTCTTTCCGAAGCGATTTGGCCTTGCAGTCGATGTTGATGGTTGACCTGGATCAACCCATGATTTTGTGCATTTGGGATTCTCAAATCCACTTTTCATTGCCAGTCACAATTCTATGCAAAAAAGACTTTCTTTTGTGCCATTGAAGCAACATTTTACTGATGACTTTCCAGTTTTCTATTTGTCTTTTCATTCAGTTGTTGGGGCACCCATTTTCCTTCCTTTAAAATCTTTCCTATTGCTTGTAAATGGATTGGAAATTGTTCGCTGAGCAACGTTTAATCTTTCTGCAAGTTGTTTTTGAGTTTGACACACATCTTCATCCAATAATGCTTGTAATTGTTGGTCTTCGAACTTTTTCGGTTGACCTGGACGTTCTTTGTCTTTCACATCGAAATCACTTTTAAAGCGTTTAAACCAGCACTCACAAGTATCTTGAGATGGAACATGTTCACCATAAGCTTCCCGAAGTATACGATAACTTGTAATGAATTAAAACTTCCCTCAAATGCTCTTTTTTTGGCATGAAATTCGACATTTTTAAGCGTAAAAGTATCTATGATGTTAACACCTTCAGCAAATTTGACATATGAAGTTTTGAAGCTTGCTGTCAATACAACAAAATAGCATACATTTCAAATTGCATATATATCAACATATGTGTAACTCCGTCTATTGAAAAAAATCCGCATTAACTGGTACACCTAGTATGTAGTGTTACAGCATTTGGTGATATCACATCATCTCTTTCTGAAGGCAGAAGCTGCATCTTCTGTGTGTTTTTAAGGAATTTGCATAGTGCTTTATGCGGTACTTTAAAATCTTGAGTGACAAGGGAGTTCAGGGTTATTTTCTGACATTCTGGATATTGAGATCACCTTGTTTTTAGTAGAATATGATGATGATGACTATGATGCTGATTGTGAAGACATTGATTGCAAGTTGATGCCTCCTCCACCTCCACCCCCAGGACCATTAAAGAAGGATAAGGACCAGGATGCTATTACTGGTGGTAAGCAGAAACAGTCTACTTTTGTCTAAGTAGCAAGTTCCATTCCTGAGTCCAGGCTTTGGCACACATAGGGGGCTGTTAAAATTAAGCTGCTGGGAAAGGCTATATTCCAGAACTGATTCATACAAATTTTAAATTTCCATATTAAAGGGAAGTTTTACTTTTAAAATGTTTGACGGCAGTATTTAGCATGCATTTAAGAAAATGTTTGGGTCAGTGGTTCTCAAATCTGCCTGCCTATCAGAATCACTGCAAAGTCTTTTTAAAAATACAAATTTCTGACTCTCCCCTGGAAAGTGTGATTTAGAAGATCTGGGGTAGACCCCATTAATTTCAAGGAATTCCCAGAGTAATTTCTGAAGCAACTGATCTGCATACTGGTATTTGGAAACTACTTGTTGTTTAGATGATTCTCTTGAAAAGAAATAGTTAATTAGGTAAGGCACCCTAAAATGTATATGGATCATAGAGAGCTAGCTATCAGGTTCAGAGATTTCAAAGGCAGGGTCTTCAGGGATCCTCTCACCTATTTTTATATCTGCAACAGTAGATTGGGAAGAGCAGTGTGTTTGATCTTCCTGTATTTTGAGGTTTATGTTAACCTAAATTTCTCCTATTAGAGCTTTAAGTCATTTCCTTTTTACTCTGCAGGCTAAATAGCATTGGTTAACTTTATGTCATCTGTTATTTTATGCTGAATAATTTCATTATCTTGTGGACTTAAAGTTTTTTTTCTAGCTATGGGTCCCTGAACTGGACATGGTAAGGCTTGACTGGTATAAAAGTGTTATATAAGTTTGCTATTGGTAATATTTCTTTAACCTGACATACTTACAGAAAGTAGTAAATGTAGTAATAGTGTTTGTTTTCTCTCATCACAACCCTAGGGTACCAGGTACAAGGTGAGTTGGGGATGGTGGGAGATACTGAGTTGGAATGAATTTTCTGGGTTGCATACTGTTAGTAATTTGGGTGCTTGGAACTATATCCCCTGCCACGAGCCATGCATAGTACCTGGAGTTGGTGTTGGCTGAATTTGAGGAAATATGCTCACAGTTACATGCCAAGGGGGTTTTTCTTCCTTGTTGCAGTGTCTGAAGATGGAGAAGGCATCATCTTGCCCTCCATCATTGCCCCTTCCTCTTTGGCCTCAGAAAAAGTGGACTTCAGTAGTTCCTCTGACTCAGAATCTGAGATGGGACCTCAGGAAGCAACACAGGCAGAATCTGAGGACGGAAAGCTGACCCTACCATTGGCTGGGATTATGCAGCATGATGCTACCAAGCTGTTGCCGAGTGTCACAGAACTTTTCCCAGAATTTCGGCCTGGGAAGGTACTTTCTATGGGGAATATCTACATTGAAAACCACTGACCTCTTCTCAGTACTGAATTCTGTTGTTAAAATGCTGAATATAGAATGGATAAGATCTAAAGGTTTCCCTATTCAATGACATTGTATCAGGTCTTTTAAAAAAGTTGTGTACATTGTAGTACATGTGATTTATATAGTTCTCACTATAAATTGTCTTTGTTGTCTTAAACTAATTCAAATTATTAAGGGACACTTCTTTACTTTTTTGGATAGAGTTATAAATCTGAATTCAGCACTCCTTAATCCCTCTCTGATGGTTGAATAGGCCCCTCAAGGGAATTTTCAGACCCAGATGCTGCTGTTTTCTATCTGACATGAATCTCTGACATAGTAAAATGTTCTGTGTTCTAGGTGTTACGCTTCCTACGTCTTTTTGGACCAGGAAAAAATGTCCCATCTGTTTGGCGGAGTGCTCGGAGAAAGAGGAAAAAGAAGCACCGTGAGCTGATACAGGAAGAGCAGATTCAGGAGGTGGAGTGCTCAGTAGAATCAGAAGTCAACCAGAAGTCTTTATGGATCTACGACTATGCTCCACCACCACCTCCAGAGCAGTGTCTCTCTGATGATGAAGTAGGCAAAATAGAATCCTGGGATTAAGACTTATAAGGGGACAAAAGAGTTCTCCCTAGCTCATGTCTAAATTGGATATAACATCTTAGCAGGCTGAGTCCTATGCTGATTATCAGAAAGTAATGATGGGTTCAATCCCAGTGGCTGTTCCTTCTCTATTGTAATGGAAAAGTATTGGGGGCAGGCAAATGGTAATATACACATTGGTGAATAAGAAAGTTTAAATGATAGGCAGTGTGCCGTGATATACCGTCATTGTTTGTATTCTTTTTTGTTGTTGTTTTGTTTAAATATATTTTATTGATTTTTCACAGAGAGGAAGGGAGAGAGATGGAGAGTTAGAAACATCGATGAGAGAGAAACATTGATCAGCTGCCTCCTGCACATCTCCCACTGGGGATGTGCCCGCAACCCAGGTACATGCCCTTGACCGGAATCGAACCTGGGACCTTTCAGTCCGCAGGCCGACGCTCTATCCACTGAGCCAAACCGGTTTTGGCTGTATTCTAATTCTAACTCCAGTTCTGTTCAAGAAGTGTCCTTATGACTCCTCTTAGGACATCTGTAGTTAGGAAAGCCTCTTCCCCTTCTACTTCATCTGTTGCAGATCACAATGATGGCTCCTGTGGAGTCCAAGTTTTCCCTTTCTACTGGAGATATAGATAAAGTGACAGATACCAAACCAAGAGTAGCTGAGTGGCGTTATGGGCCTGCCCGACTGTGGTATGATATGCTGGGTGTCCCTGAAGATGGCAGTGGGTTTGACTATGGCTTCAAACTGAGAAAGATGGAACATGAACCTGTGATAAAAGGTAGAATGATAGAGGTAAGCAATACTGGTATGTAAGAAAAGAATCAGTGTACCGAAGGTACTATCAGTTTTACTTTTCAATTGGGAAGATATTGGGTAGGGTTTCTTTGGTGAGAAATTTATGTGTCTAAGCCTTTTGCTTGGTATGGTATATCACCCTGGCAACTAGGACCCATTGTAAGAATTCTGTTTGAAATAAGTGCTATACTAGACTAAGAGTAGGAGGCAGATACTCCTTCATTATCAGGTTTTTCTTTCAAGTCAAGGTCCATATTTGATGTATGTGATGTGGGATTTGGAGTGGGAGCTTTGACACATGACCATTCAGGAATTTGTTGTTCCTTCCCTGCTTCTACAGGACTTTAGGAAATTTGAGGAAAGCAGTGGCACTGATCTTCTGGCTGATGAAAACTTCCTGATGGTGACACAACTGCATTGGGAGGATGATATCATCTGGGATGGGGAGGATGTCAAACACAAAGGGACAAAACCTCAGCGTGCAAGCCTGGCAGGCTGGCTTCCTTCCAGCATGACTAGAAATGCCATGGCTTACAATGTTCAGCAAGGTATGCTTCCTTGCCAGCTGTGTCCAGCACACTGCCCTGCATCTCAGTAATCCTAAGTGGGCTTAGCTGTGAGCTTTGCTGCTGCTGAGGTACAGTGAAATGTTTTGGATCTGAACTCTGATTCTGGTAATAGTTTTTTATAGTAATTAATAAGCTAGGATGGGAATCATCATTAGAAAAATATGAAAACCACTTTCAAGTTAAAGATCTTTCTGAGCTATAATGATTCTTTATCTTTATAGTCTATTTTTGTTTCCAAAGCCCCTTTGTCTTTATCATTCTAGAATTTGCTTTTTCTCTTAAGTATGCACAAAAATCATATGCCATGTAGAAAACTTTGAAAATGCAATACAGTATCAAAAATCACTGGTAATCCACCCTAACTGGTTGGGCTCAGTGGACAGAGCGTTGGCCTGTGAACTGAAGGGTCCCAGGTTCGATTCTGGTCGAGGGCACATGCCCAGGTTGCAGGCTCCATCCCCAGTACGGGGTGTGCAGGAGGCAGCCGATCAATGATTCTCATCATTGATGTTTGTATCTCTCTTTCCCTCTCCCTTCCTCTCTGAAATCAATAAAAATATATTTTTAAAAAATCACTGGTAGCCCTGACCGGTTTGGCTCAGTGGATGGAGCATCGGCCTGTGGAATGAGGGGTCCCAGGTTCGATTCCAGTCAAGGGCATGCGCCTTGGTTGCGGGCACATCCCCAGTAGGGAGTGTGCAGGAGGCAGCTGGTCGATGTTTCTAACTCTCTCCCTCTCCCTTCCTCTCTGTAAAAAATCAATAAAATATATTTTAAAAAAGTCATTGGTAATCCTATCCAGAGATGATCACCTTTTAACTTTTTGGTGTATTTTGTTTTCGATTTTCTGTCTTTGTGTGTATGTAGGTAAGCTAATCTCTAGGTACAGTTTTTTATGTTGTGCTTTTCTCTTAAATATTCTATGTCATTCAAAGTTCTTCACAGAAATGTTTAATGACATGGGAAGCTCATTTTATTTTTTTTATTATTTTTTAAAAATATATTTTATTGATTTTTTACAGAGAGGAGGGGAGAGGGATAGTTAGAAACATTGATGAGAGAGAAACATGGATCAGCTGCCTCTTGCACGCCCCCTACTGGAAAAAATATGAAGTAACATTTAATATCCTGTTTGTAAATGGAAAAAAAAAAACACACAACTATATAAATGTGGAAAGCTGACTAAAAGAATATATACTGTGGGGTTTATAGTGGTGATTTGTGGTTTGTAATATCACAAACTTCAGTTTTCTTCCTTATAACTTTCTATTTTCCAAATTTTTCTTAGTTAACCTGGATAACTTTTATAATTTAGAGGAAAATAAAAAAAGTCTCATTTTTAAATATAAGAAATAGTTTTTTCCTTCTTTCCATTCTATCTAAATGCTTTATTGGTTGTATAGTATTCTTATATGGATGTTTTGATAACTTACCAAAGATTATTATATTTCTAATTTATTATCACCATTAGCATATTTTACCATATTATTTATTACCGTAATTTAACCAGTCCTTTATTTGGTCATTCATATTTTGACTATTACAAAAATACTGCACTGAACACTTTTTGTCTGCAACATTTTATTAAAATGAGAAATACACTCTATTATGTTTCTTTTCAGTACCATGAGTAACTTTTCAGTCACATGATTAACTTTACTAACATATGCTCCTTTTCCTTTTGCTAGAATCATGATTGAAAGGAACATAAATGTTTTGTCTGCTATTGAGTGTTCTGTTTTGACTAGGTTTTGCAGCCACCCTGGATGATGATAAGCCTTGGTACTCCATTTTTCCCATTGACAATGAGGAGCTGGTGTATGGACGTTGGGAGGACAACATTATTTGGGATGCTCAGGCCATGCCCTGGCTGTTGGAGCCTCCTGTTTTGACACTTGATCCCAATGATGAGAATCTTATTTTGGGTATGATACTGGCAGGAACCAGTGTTCCTCTTTCATAATTGACAGCTTGCAGCTAATGTCAAAGAGCAGGAATAAACCAAAAGTTTTGGGAAGGTCAAATCTAGACGCTTCTAGGTAGCAGCTTGAGAGATCAAAGTTGTAGTCAGTTTCTGATATTTGTGTATTGTTTAGGGAAAACACATAAGGTAGAAATATTGGAAAGTAGTACTTTTGATATGTCAGGAGTCTAGTTTGGTTAGAGCAGTGGTTCTCAACCTTCCTAATACGGCGACCCTTTAATACAGTTCCTCATGTGGTGACCCCCAATTTCATTGTTACAAATTGAACATAATTAAAGCATAGTGATTAGTCACAAAAACAATATGTAATTATATATGTGTTTTCCGATGGTCTTAGGCAACCCCTGTGAAAGGGTCGTTCGACCCCCAAAGGAGTCTTGACCCACAGGTTGAGAACCACTGGGTTAGAGTGAATCATGCAGTAGAAATGGTCTGGGGTGGGGTAAGAGATCTGGTTCGGAATGCAAGGTCATCAGTAGGAAGGTGAATCTTCAGAGATAGCAACTCCAGAGTGATTTTGTTTCATCCTCAGAAATTCCTGATGAGAAGGAAGAGGCCACATCTAACTCCCCCTCCAAAGAGAATAAAAAGGAATCATCTCTAAAGAAGAGTCGAATTCTCTTAGGGAAAACAGGAGTCATCAAGGAGGAACCACAGCAGGTCAGTGAAGGGAAAAGGGTGCTAGTGTTTCGAAGAACAAAGAAAGGCAATGGAGAAAGGGAGTCTGACTAAGGTTTATTTGATGACCTGTCATTAGAACATGTCTCAGCCAGAAGTGAAAGATCCGTGGAATCTCTCCAATGATGAATATTACTATCCCAAGCAACAGGGTCTTCGAGGCACTTTTGGAGGAAATATTATCCAGGTAAAAGCATTTTTTTCTGTGGAGGATGGGAATCACTGCTTTGTTCTGATGGGGCATATGAGTCAATTTTGCCGAGGTTGGAGTTAGTATTTAATTTAAATCCTTGTATTTTCTGTCTTAGCACTCAATTCCTGCTGTGGAATTACGGCAGCCCTTCTTTCCCACCCATATGGGGCCCATCAAACTCCGGCAATTCCATCGCCCAGCTCTGAAGAAGTACTCCTTTGGGGCATTGTCTCAGCCAGGTCCCCACTCAGTCCAACCCTTGCTAAAGCACATAAAAAAGAAGGCTAAGGTATGATTGAATCCTATTTAGAAAAAATAGTTATAAAAGTTAACATTAAAGTATTAATTGGGGAAATGGACTGGATATTAGATGATATTAGGGGATTATTTATTTTCTCAGATGTGATAGAATGTTTTTGGTATTTAGGAGAATATCCTTATTCTTAGGAGATGCATGTGAAAATACTTAAGCGTGAAGTGTCAATGATGACTGCAGCTTTCAAAAGTGGTTCAGCAAAATCTGTAGAGAGATAGTATCTAGGATGTGGGATAATAAATGCTCATGTGTTTGAATTTTTTTCCAATTAAATTGAAGAAAAGGCAAGGTAAATTGTTTTTGGTGTCATTGTTTTGGAATGAGCTATGTCAATGTGTATTATTCTATGAGGAGCTGGACTGTATTTCTTTGTTCTGGGCAGATGAGAGAACAAGAGAGGCAAGCTTCAGGTGGTGGAGAGATGTTTTTTATGCGCACATCTCAGGACCTCACAGGCAAAGATGGAGATCTTATTCTAGCAGAATACAGTGAGGAAAATGGACCATTAATGATGCAGGTTGGCATGGCAACCAAGATAAAAAACTATTATAAGCGGGTGAGTCTCTGCTCAGAATATCTTTATTAATAATCTGTGAACATTGCCCTGGCCGGTTTGGCTCAGTGGATAGAGCATCGGCTTGCGGACTGAAGGGTCCCAGGTTTGATTCCAGTCAAGGGCATATACCTTGGTTGCGGACATATCCCCAGTAGGGGATGTGCAGGAGGCAGCTGATCGATGTTTCTTTCTCATTGATGTTTCTAACTCTCTATCCCTCTCCCTTCCTCTTTGTAAAAAATCAATAGAATATATATATTTTTAAAAAATCTATGAACATATATTTTGTCTTTTTTATGCTATAAACTTCTTGAGAGAAAAGAATGGTATCTTTTTGTAGTTCGTAATATTAGTAAAATGCCATGCTCATGAATTATTTTTGCAGGTTTATTGATAATATTCTGTGGTAGTGACTGGGTCTGCTGTGTTCCTTATAGAAACCTGGAAAAGATCCCGGGGCCCCAGATTGTAAATATGGAGAAACTGTTTACTGCCATACCTCTCCTTTTCTGGGCTCTCTCCATCCTGGCCAGTTGCTGCAGGTGAGGAATTCTTTCCTGTTATCCTAAGGAAATTGACAAATAAGTAGCTAGTAATCTCAAATAACTACTCTTACACCAAATATGGGGAAGTTCATTATAATCCAAATAATGTTTTGATCTTTTTATTAAAGCTGGCTCCTAATCACGCCATTCATAAAATAAATTTAAAATAGTTTTTTGAAAAGACACACTGGATAAGAAGTCCAGAAGCATCTGGGTGGCATAGGCAAATCAACCTTGGATTGATAATTTACTGTAGTTAATTTTGTATGTGCAAAATTGGTATGTTTTAATTGTATTAGTTGTCATTTTGAGTATTGAACCACACCTGAACCTTATAGTCCTCAGCCACATAGTAAAATGTTGTTTTTTTACCCCCTTTGTTCTGATAAATGTAGACAGGCCCTCTGGTAACCTACCTTTTACATATTTTATTAAGGGGAAGTGTCATGTGAGGAAATCTCTAGCACTTTCCTTTTTTTCTCCACTCCTTTTTTCTTAGCAATCTTAATATTTTCCTTACTCTTGTACTGAGTTCATTATTATTATTGTTTATTTTTCTAAAGCCTCTTCAAAGCCTTTTTTTCTTTATCCTTTACATCTATAGTCCATTTTCCACCATATTTTAAGTATCCTATATAATAAAAGGGTAATATGCAAATTGGCCCTAACGTCAGAATGACCAGTCGCTATGACACGCACTGACCAACAGGGGGCAAACGCTCAACTCAGGAGCTGTCCCCTGGTAGTCACTGTGCTTCCACAGAGGGAGTGCCGCTCAGCCAGAAGCCGGCTCATGGCTGGCCGGCACAGGGGCGGTAGAGGGAGCCTCTCCCGCCTCTGCGGCAGTCCTAAGGATGTCCGACTAATGGTTCCTGGGCTCCCAGAGGGATGTCTAACTGCCAGTTTAGGCCTGATTCCCCCGGGGAGCATGCCTAAGCCGTCAGTTGGGCATCCCCCAAGGGGTCCCTGACTGCAAGAGGGCGCAGGTCGGGCTGAGGGAAGGCCTCCCCCTCCCCGCCCCCCCGAGTGCATGAATTTTTGTGCACCGGGCCTCTAGTAATTTTTATATTGTTCCTGGCATTCTCATCTTGTAACTTCCTTTTGAGATTTTCAATCAATCCATCCCCTTTGTGGCTTTTGTAGTTTCTTAAAGATACTTTTTTAAAAATCTTGTATAGTTTTTTTCTCTCTACATTTCACATTTGTAATTTTCTTATCATACCCATATATTGAAGATCTTTCTGTCCCATTTTTCTGATTTTCTGAGAAGTCTTTCCTTAAAATCACAGGCTTCTTGTTACAGGTGATCCTATCTGGCTGCTACTTAAACAAGCTCAAATGTTTTTGTCTTATGTGTTTAATGTGTTTTCTAGCACACTTTCTATTTTATTAGTTGTTTTTGTTGGTTTTTTAAAGAATTATTTAACAAATGTTTTGATCTCATTTGTATTATGTCAGGGTCTGTGCTGGGGTCTAGGGTAGATAGCATAGTACTTGTTAGTTTTTAAAGTGATTTTCATATGTAATCTTTGTAGCAATCTGGTAAGGTGTTAGGCTTTTTCAATTTCTCGGTTTTGTATATAAGGAAAATTAAGCTAGAGATATTAACTTATCTGACATCATATAGTGAATAGTAGCAGAGCAGTCAATGTCATTTGAATCTAAATCCTATGGTTTCCCCACTACTGATTTTTAAAAATAACCAGTGGGGGGAAATTATCTGTCTAATCCCATTTGATGTTCCATATTATAATTTGTTTATATTGCTGGGTGGATGGCATAATGGGGATGAGAGCAAATTACTGGTTTTCCGTTATTGACTAAATTTCCTAGGGTGTGTGTGTGTGTGTGTGTGTATAATTTTTGTGTTTTTACTTTTGTTAGGCGTTTGAGAACAATCTTTTTCGTGCCCCAATTTATCTTCATAAGATGCCAGAAACTGATTTCCTTATCATTCGGACAAGGCAAGGTTACTACATTCGGGAATTAGTGGATATCTTTGTGGTTGGCCAGCAGTGCCCCTTGTTTGAAGTTCCTGGGCCCAACTCCAAAAGGGCCAATACACATATTCGAGATTTTCTCCAGGTAAGAAGGAGAGGATAAGGAGGGGATCAGGATACACATAAAAGGGTATGTGTATTTGGGGGCACATCAGGAAAAATCAAAACGGGTATAGTAGAGGGAGGGTTCCTGGTGACTGTTATTCTTTGCCACATAAAAAAAATTTGGTCTGTTGGGCAGGTTTTTATTTACCGCCTCTTCTGGAAGAGTGCAGATCGGCCAAGGCGGATCCGAATGGAAGATATAAAAAAAGCCTTTCCCTCTCATTCAGAAAGCAGCATCCGGAAGAGGCTAAAGCTCTGTGCTGACTTCAAACGCACAGGTCATCAGTTGTGACTGATTATTTGTCCTTTCTGCCTCTTTCCAAAAAAGGAATTAGGGCTTTTAGTTAAAGAATAAGCATACGTCTAATAAAATAGAAATTGATAGTCATCAAAAGAAGGAGGTAGCAGATCTTTTACTTATGGAAGCTGGGATGGCATCTTGATTTCCCTGTTAGGAAATTCAAAGTGGTGTATATCTTTCTGTTGGTGGTGTTGTTAATCATCATCCGAGGATATTTTCTCCATTGGTTTTTAGAGAGAGTAGAAGGGAGGGGGAGAGACAGAGAGAAACATTGAAGTGAAAGAGACACATCGATTGGTTGCCTCCTGCATGAGCCCCCGACCAGGGCCGGGGATCGAGCTTGCAACCCAGGTATGTGTCCTTGACCAGAATCGAACCCGGGACCCTTCAGTCTGTGGGCCAATGCTCCAAACACTGAGCCAAACCATCTAGGGCGGTGGATGTCTTATATGAGATGTAGGAAACCTAGCAGTAGGGATTTTCTTGCCTAGTCATGCTAACTGTGGGTAGGCCTGGTACCTCCTAGAACATTGCCTGGTTCAGCCTTGGTTTACTATCCCTGTTGCTGTCAATAAAAGGGCTTTTGGAAGTCAGAACAGTCTTATTTTCTCTGTATCTTTTCTAGGGATGGACTCAAATTGGTGGGTGCTGAAGTCTGATTTTCGTTTACCAACTGAAGAGGAGATCAGAGCTATGGTGTCTCCAGAGCAGTGCTGTGCTTATTACAGTATGATAGCTGCAGAGCAGCGACTCAAGGTGAACATCTTCCTTTTGGGTACTGCCTATGCCTGTGGGTTTTTTCAGAGATTTGAGGATGAAGACTATTTTCACTGGTTTAGAAATGATTGTTAATAGATTATTATCAGTTATTTGAAAATTCTAGCTGTATGAGGTATATCAGTTCTGGAGAAAACTACAGTGTAGCTAAATATCGGTGGGACAGCTTAATGAGGGACTTAGGGCAGATTGTTTTGCCTTGAAAATGGTTGCTCATCCATTGGGTGGTGACTTTAAACTCTGTTCTTTACAAGACAGGTATGTAAGCAGGGAAAGTACTTCTCAGTTGTCTTCTAGAATCTTTCCAAGTGGGCTGAGATGATGGTGCTACACATGTGGTTTAACGAAGCACAGTATAGAAGTAAATGAATAAAATGGGGGGCGGGGGAAAGAAGCACAGTTTGCTTACCAGGCCAAAATATGAAAGATCTAGCTAAGGAGGGATAGTACAACTCAATCCCTCTGAGTTAATGAGCATTTCTATTTAGCTTCCTTTATGTTCTGACTAGAAGCCCGGTGCACAAATACATGCACTGGTGGGGTCCCTCGGCCTGGCTGGCGATTGCAGCTGATCAAGGCCACCGGAGGTTGGCTGGGGGGAGGGACCGCAGAAGGTTCAGCTGGCCATGGGTGGTGGCCAGGGGTAGGGACCACGGGAGGTTGGCTGTGGGAGCGCACTGACCACCATGGGGCAGCTCCTGCGTTGAACGTTTGCCTCCTGGTGGTCAGTGCATGTCATGTCGACCAGTCGTTCTGTCACACTTTTATATATATATAGATAGCCTAAGAATGTAAAATGGTGGTAGATAGAGCAAAAACTATGCAAAATCTATTCCGTATGCAGACTGGGCTTTGATATTCTGTACTTGGTATTCAGTGAAACTTGTGTTTTTTAACTTACTGCTTGATTTATGGATGGATTTGTCCTCTTCCAGGATGCTGGCTATGGTGAGAAGTCCTTTTTTGCTCCAGAAGAAGAAAATGAGGAAGATTTCCAGATGAAGATTGATGATGAGGTATGGCTTTACACTAAATTTTATTAGTACATCCCATTTATCCTTTTAAAAAATATATACATTTTTATTGATTTCAGAGAGGAAGGGAGAGGGAGAGAGAAACATCAGTGATGAGAGGGAATCATTGATCAGCTGGCTCCTGCATGCCCCACACTGGGGATAGAGCCCACAACCCGGGCATGTGCCCTTGACCGGAATCAAACCCAGGACCCTTCAGTCTGCAGGCTGACTCTCTAGCCACTCAGCAAAACCAGTTAGGACTCCCATTTATCCTTTTAAAAAACAGCCTTATTGAGATATGATTGACATTGAATAAATAGCACATATTTAAAGTATATTATTTGATATGTTTTAATGTATGTTTATACCTATGAAATCTTCATCTTAGTGCCCCTTTGAAATCCTTTTCACTCTTTTCTCCACCCTCCCTATACCCTGACAACTATTAATCTGCTTTCTGTCACTATAGATTAGTTTT
This sequence comes from Myotis daubentonii, assembly GCF_963259705.1. Taxonomy (NCBI): domain Eukaryota; kingdom Metazoa; phylum Chordata; class Mammalia; order Chiroptera; family Vespertilionidae; genus Myotis; species Myotis daubentonii. Next base: position 89,082,340 of record NC_081861.1, on the reverse strand, counting down.
AATTCTCTAGAATTTTAGATAAATGAAATCATATAGTATACATCCTTTTAATTGTGTTAAAATACATGTTATATAAAATTTACGATCTTAATCTAAGTGTATACAGTTCAGTAGTGTTAGTATATTTACATTGTTGTACAGCCAATCTCCAGAACTCTTCATTTTTTAAAAGAATAATTTAGCCCTAACCGATTTGGCTCAGTGGATAGAGCGTCGGCCTGTGGACTGAAAGGTCCCAGGTTCGATTCTGGTCAAGGGCATGTACCTTGGTTGCGGGCACATCCCCAGTAGGAGGTGTGCAGGAGGCAGCTGATGTTTCTCTCTCATCGATGTTTCTTTCTCTCTCTCTCCCTCCCTTCCTCTCTGTATAATATATTTTAAAAATATATTTAAAAAAATATATTTAAAATAAAGAATAATGTAGATTTTGAGAGAGAGGGAGGGGGAGAGAAACATTGATGTGAGAGCACATTAATCAGCTGCCAGCTGCACACTCCCTACCAGGGATCCAGCCCACAACCAGGGCATGTGCCCTTGACCTAGAATGAAACTGACAACCTCCTGGTACATGGGACAGTGCCCAACTAACTGAGCCAAACTGCCTAGGGTGAACTCTTCATCTTGTAAAACTGAAACTCTAGTATCCATTAAACAATAACTTCCCAGTCCTCCCTTCTCCAGCCCTGGCAACCGCTATTGTACTTTCTGTCTCTATGAATGTTACTACTTTTGGTACTTCACCTAAGTGGAATCATACAGTTTTGGTTTTTATGTGACCGTTTATTTTCTGTAGCATAATATCCTCAAGATTTGTCTGTGTCAGAATTTTCTTTCTTTTTAAGGCTAAATATTTCATTGTATGTATATGCTACATTTTGTTTCTTTATCCATCGATGGACAGGTGTTTCCATCTCTTGGCTATTGTGAATAGTTCTGCTATGAACATGGGTGTGCAGATATCTGTTCAAAACCTGCTTTGAATTCTTTTGCATATATACCCAGAAGTGGGATTACTAGATCATATGGTAGTTCCAGTTTTGTTTTTTTGAGGAACATCCATACTGTTTTTCAAAGCAGCTGCACCATTTTACGTTCCTATCAATGGTATGTAAGAGTTTCAGTTATTTCACACTTTTTGCCAGCATTTGTTACTGTATTTTGTTTTTTTTTATAGTAGCCATCCTATTGGGTGTGAGGTGGTATCTCATTGGTTTTTTTAAGATATATTTTTGTTGATTTCAGAGAGGAAGGGAGAGGGAGAGAGAGATAGAAACATCAGTGATGAGAGAGAATCATTGATTGGCTGCCTCCTGCACGCCCCACATTGGGAATCGAGCACAAAACCTGGGCATTTGCCCCGATTGGGGATCAAACCAAGATTTCCTGGTACATAAGTCGATGCTCAACCACTGACCCCTGCCGACTGCCTCCTTGGGATTTTGATTTACATTTCTCTAATGAATAGTGATGTTGAGCATCTTTTCATGTGCTTGTTGGCCTTTTGTATGTCTTTCGAGAAGTGTCTATTCACATCCTTAGCCCATTTTTGAATTGGGTTGTTTGTTTTTTGTTGAGTGTAGTTTTTTTTTTTTAAATTGATCTTTAGAGAGAGTGCCAGGGTTGGGGGGGAGAGAGAGAGAGCGAAAAAAAACATTGGTTGGTCATCTCCCATACTCGCCTACACTGGGAGTCAAACTCACAACCTGGGTATGTGCCCTGATCAGGAATTGAACTGTGACTTTTCAGTATATGGAGTGACACTCCCACCAACTGAGCCACACCAGCCAGGACTAGGAGGGGTCCCCCCCCCCAGTATATTTTATTGAGTTTTTCCATAGAGGAAGAGGGATAGAGTTAGAAACATTAATGAGAGAGAAACATCGATCAGCTGCTTTCTGCACACCCCCTCCTGGGGATGTGCCCACAACCAAGGTACATGTCCCTGACTAGAATCGAACCTGGGATCCTTCAGTCCACAGTCCGACACTCTGTCCACTGAGCCAAACCGGTTAGGGCAGGACTAGGAGTTCTTTATATGTTCCTGGACATTAACCTTGTATTAGATGTGATACACAAATATTTTCTTTCATTATATAGGTTGCCTTTTCACTCTGTTGTGTCCTTTGATGCAGAGATGTTTTTAATTTCGATATAGTCAAATTTATCTAATTTTATTTTTGTTCAGCATCCAAGAAATAATTGCCAAATCCAATGTAATGAATTATTCTCCCTGTTTTCTTTTTAAGAGTTTTATGCTCTTAGTTCTTATGTTTAGGTGTTTGATTCTTTTTAATCCTCACCCAAGGATATTTTTTCATTGATTTTTAAAGAGGGAAAGACAGAAATATTGATGTGAGAGAAACACATAGATTGGTTGCCTCCTGCACGTGCCCTTCCTTGACCGGAATCGTACCCAGGACCCTTCAGCCCACAGGCCACTGAGCCAAACTGGCTAGGGCTGATTCATTTTTTTAAATGTTTTTATTGATTTCATAGAGGAAGGGACAGAGAGAGCGAGAGCTAGAAACGTCAATTATGAGGGAGAATCATTGAGAGAGAGAGAGAGAGAGAGAGAGAGAGAGAGAGAAATGTGGATTTATTGTGCTACATATTTATGCATTCTTTGGTTGATTCTTGTATATGCCCTGACCAGAGATCAAACCCACAACCTTGGTGTATTGGGACAGTGTTCCAGCCGACTTAGCTACCTGGAAAGGGCCTGTAGCTCTTTTAATTGTCGTAACAGAGTCTTATGAAGAGCAGAAGTCCAATTTGTCTGTCTTCTCTGTTGCTCTTAGGTTTGGTGTTATATCTGAGAAAGATCATAAAGATTTTATCTTACGTTTTCTTCTAAAAGTTTTACTGTTTTATATCTTAATGTTTGAATTAGTTTTGTGTAGGTAGGGTACCTGGGATAGATTAAGGTTCTTTATTGCATGTAAATGCATGTCCAATAAATCTAGCACATTTGTTAAAAAGTTGAATAATCTTTTAAAACAAAAATTTCATCATACTGCTTTCTTGCTCAAAGACATTCTTTGGGGCCTTTTTTCTTTCAGGAAGAAGTGCTTAACATGATTTACAAGGATTTATATGACTTGTGCTGTGTATATAACTCTAACCTCCTCTCATCTCCAGTAACATTACCCATCTTGTACTCTAAGCTGCAAACATACTAAAACTCAATCAGTTCCATAAATATCTTTCTGTTGGCTTCTAGGTTTTTGTAACTGCTGTTGCCTATGCCAGGAATATTTTTCTCTCCACTCTTCTACCATTTGACTTTCATATACAAATTACATTCTCTTGGAAGCTTTCCCTAACTCTTGCTCCTATTCTCACCCTTCATTTAGATTGGATCATCAACCTTCCCTTCTTTATGTACATACTAGAGGCGTGGTGCATTAATTCGTGCACCAGTGGGGTCCCTTGGCCTGGCCTGCGTGATTGGGCTGAAACTGGCTCTCCAACATCCCTGAGGGGTTCCAGATTGCGAGAGGTCACAGGCCAGGCCAAGGGACCCCACTAGTGTATGATCGGGGCAGGGGAGGGACGTGGGAGGTTGGCCAGCTGGGGAGGGACTGTGGGAGGGCTCCAGGTCATGTCCAGCCTGTCTCGCTCAGTCCTGATCCGCTGGACCCCAGCAGCAAGCTAACGTATCAGTAGGAGCTTCTGTCCCCTGGTGCTCAGTGCACGTCATAGCAACTGGTCTAATGTCTGCCCCCTGGTGGTCAGTGTACATCATAGCAAGCAGTTGAGTGGCCTTAGTATATCATTAGCATATTACGCTTTGGTTGAATGGTCAACTGGACACTTAGCATATTAGGCTTTTATTATATAGGATAATACTTTTCTTTCCTATCATAGCTCTGATCATGCAATGTTGAATTTGGTTGGTTGACTGTCTCATCCTCACTAATACGAGGTTCATGAAAAAATATTGCTGGCATGTGGTAGATATTCAATTAATAACTGAGGGAACGATTGTAGATGAGGTGATTCAATGAATAAAGAAGCATTGATGTACTATGCCTTTGAGTTTGGAGTGAAAAAATGACTGGATGTCTAAGAGTTTCAGAAATTAAGGATTCTATTGAATAGCCTTCAAAATTGAATCATGAATAGAGAATTGGCCACTTTCCAGCTAATCATGTACTCTGACTGACCTGTGTAGACAAGCACATTCCACTTGTTTTAATTCCCTGATTGTTTTGTGGGGTTGGTAAACACTATTTAGAGTCCTAGGAGAGGACAGGCCTTTTAAAAAATATATTTTATTGATTTCAGAGAGGAAGGGAGAGGGAGAGAAAGATAGAAACATCAATGATGAGAGAATCATTGATTGGCTGCCTCCTCCATGCTCCCTACTAGGCATTGAGCCCACAACCAGGGCATGTGCCCTTAACCAGAATTGAACCCGGGACCCTTCAGTCTGCAGGTTGACACTCTATCCACTGAGCCAAACCGGCTAGGGCGAGGACAGGCCTTTTTGACTGAAACAGTGGCAGAGGTGGAATGGACTTTGGTTTAGTGCTGCTGGGGCTGGGGCTGGTGCTTTGTAAAGCATACTTATCATTTAATTATAAGATTATATAGGTCATTCTAAAGCCATTTGAGCAATTGGACAATCAAATAAAATCACCAATCTAACTTAAGTCTTTGTACATCATGAAGGGGTGTGGGTAACAGTGTCTGAAAACTCTCACTTAAGCCCAAGAGATATGGTGCTAAAGGGTATCACTGTTCCACATATTCCTCCTCACACTGTTTGAGATCTTGACCTCTATTTAATAACATGTTTTAAGTACCATAGGAAAGAAGAAAAGTACTGGGTAACTTTATGTAACTATTGTACTTTGATGACAGTTTAAGCAAGCATCAAATTGTACATTATTGTAATCATTCCAACCATCTAAGTATGGTTAGACATGGAGCAAGAGTTCCTGTAGCCTTTAGGATCTTTTTCTATACCTCAGGTTCGCACTGCTCCTTGGAACACCACAAGGGCCTTCATTGCTGCCATGAAGGGCAAGTGTCTCTTGGAGGTGACTGGGGTGGCAGATCCCACAGGCTGTGGTGAAGGATTTTCCTATGTGAAGATTCCAAACAAACCAACACAACAGAAGGTGAGACTGAATTTCTAGAAGGCGAAAATTAGGGGAGAAAGAAATGGAGGTTAAATAGTAGAGATGAATGGGATGGAGGATCTGAAAAGCAATTATGTTGACAGGATGAACTTAGATCCTATTATAAGGAGTTAAACTTACTTGGATTCTTACCTGTTTTGTTCTGTTTTTGAGGTAGGATGATAAAGAGCCTCAGCCAGTGAAGAAAACAGTGACAGGAACAGATGCAGACCTCCGTCGCCTCTCTTTGAAAAATGCCAAGCAACTTCTACGTAAATTTGGCGTGCCTGAGGAAGAGGTGGGTGTGGAAGAGGAAACTTAAATGCTCCTAGGGACTTTGTATAAAGAGGGAGAAGCTAGGAGGCAGATGTAAGGAACAATCTGAAGATTTTGTGGGGTAGCTTGTAGCAGACTGGATCTTGGATACTTTTTCAGGAGTTAACTTTCCCAAAGCTTTCTGTTTAACCTACTTAGGGCAAATTTTTTTGTCTACCTCTCTCACTGTGCCTTGATTTGTTCTATGAGATCTCCAAATGATTTGTATGTGTATGTGTGTGTGTGTGTGTGTATCTCCTGTAGATTAAAAAGTTGTCCCGCTGGGAAGTGATTGATGTGGTTCGCACAATGTCAACAGAACAGGCCCGCTCTGGGGAAGGGCCAATGAGTAAATTTGCCCGTGGATCAAGGTTTTCTGTGGCTGAGCATCAAGAACGTTACAAAGAGGAATGTCAACGCATCTTTGACCTACAAAACAAGTATGTTGTTGTAGTGCTGCAGAAAATCCAAGCTGGGAGAGGTGGTGAGCTCCTAGACCAGGGGTGGGCAAACTTTTTGACTCGAGGGCCACAATGGGTTCTTAAACTGGACCGGAGGGCCGGAACAAAAGCATGGATGGAGTGTTTGTGTGAACTAATATAAATTCAAAGTAAACATCATTACATAAAAGGGTACGGTCTTTTTTTTTTTTTTTTTTTTTTAGTTTTATTCATTTCAAACGGCCGTAGCTTGCCCATGGCTGTCCTAGACACTATTTTATAATGAATAGGAGGTCACCTAGTAATGTGACTTAGGTAGTCAGTGTCTGAGATTTCAGTGTGGTATCTGTTCATAATACTGCTAGAATACTTCCTTCAAACCAACTTGGCAAAGATTTTGAATAGCAAGACATGCTAGGTTTGAGCTTTGGTTCCATGGCAACTTTTGTGGTCTACTTGGACCTGGCAAACACCACAATGGTGATAAGGGACAGTTGTGTTTTTGTCTGAAGGCTTACTGGTGAGGATGGTAATGCCCTATTAAAAATGGGCAATGTGCTAATTTGTTTCTCAGGCTTTCTCCAGGAATTCTGAATATGATATGCTGTACTACTTCATATTTCAAACTTGCCTTATTGACTAAATGTCTAGGAAAATTTTTTAAAAATATGTTTTTATTGATTTTTAGGGAAAGAGAGGAAGGGAGAGGGATAGAGAGACAGAAACATCAATGAGAGAGAAACATCATCGATTGACTGCCCTCCTGCACATCTCTTACTGGAGATTGAGCCCACAACCCGGGCAATGTGCCCTGACAGGGAATCGAACCAGCGACCTCTTGATTCATGGGTCAATGCTCAACCACTAAACCATACTGGCCAGGCTAGAAAAATTTTGTAAAGCTTTTTTGGTAGGGTCCCATGAATTAGTGGATTTTGAGTATTTCTTTTTAAAGTTGATTTTCCAATTTCCTACTCTTGCCTAAACTGTATATGTTCAGCGTTTTCTACACTTTCATATTTTCCCTTGTCTTTAACATTTTTTTCTCTTTTTAGGGTATTGTCATCAACTGAAGTCTTATCAACTGATACAGATAGCAGCTCAGCTGAAGACAGTGACTTTGAAGAAATGGGGAAGAATATAGAGAACATGTTGCAGAATAAGAAAACCAGCTCTCAGCTGTCACGTGAACGGGAGGAGCAGGAGCGGAAGGAACTACAGAGGATGCTACTGGGTGAGAGTAATGGCTTCACAGACAGACAAAAAGAGAAGGATTGAAAAAGTATAAATAACTTAAGACTAATAAGTGAGGCAAAACCAGAGGCAGAAATAGCAGGGGATGAGTGTAGAAAAGCCTGTAGATGAGGTAGATAGCACTGAAAATTGGTCTCTAGGTTTGTCTGTAGGGCACAAATTGAAGATATACTGCTAATCTATTAACTGCTTCTGTCTGTGCCAGGCCTAGTCAAGCCAGGGCTATGTCCATCAAGTGAGCTTTCTGGGCATTCATCCTAGAGGGTAAGAGTTTTTAATACAGAATCCATGGATGAATTTGGGGGGTTGTTCTTGAAACCTCAGAAATTACATGTAAAATTCGGTGCAAATGTGCCTTTTCTGAGAAGATCCATGAATATCAGAAGATTCTGAAACAAGTTCTAGATTCTAAAAAGGGTTTAAAATAACCAATCAAAAATTGCAGAAAATGAGTCTGGGGATAATCAAAGCCTGAACTGGTTTGGGATATGGATACTAGAATGAGAAGAGAAGAACCAGGGTGACCTTAAAATTTCACTCTAGGCTTGCTAGAAAGATGGCGGTACCATTGATTAAAGTAGTAAATAACAAAGAAAGAAGTAGTATTAAGAAGGAAAGGTGTAATGTGTGGAATTACAGATCCCCATGACACTTCCCAGTATGGATTTTAAGCAGGCAGTTAAAAACTTGGATGTAGATACTGAGAGAGAGGGTTAAGACTGAAGATGTAGTTCATTGAAATCCTTTCAGGACTTTGTACTTTAAAAAATGGAAACATTGGCAATGGTAAAATGAAGTCAAGAAAGGACATGTCAGTATATTTGAGGGCTGGTGGGAACTTTTATACTTTCTGTAGAACCATAGTTTTGTGGCATGTTGAGCTTCGAGGTTTTCTCTCAACCCCAAGAAAATGGACATTTGAGTGGTAGGGGGAATGTGTGGAAATCTTTTTCTGCCTTGCAGCAGCAGGTTCGGCAGCAGCAGGAAACAATCACAGAGATGATGATACAGCTTCTGTGACTAGCCTTAACTCTTCTGCCACTGGCCGTTGTCTCAAGATTTATCGCACATTTCGAGATGAAGAGGGGAAAGAATATGTTCGCTGTGAGACGGTCCGAAAGCCAGCTGTCATAGATGCCTATGTGCGCATACGGACTACAAAAGATGAGGAGTTCATGTGAGTTTATCTCACCACTTTCCACTTTGATTAATAATGATAATGGTGGGAGATGGGAGTGAGGGTGAGTGCTTGATTTTTAGTGATAGGATTCTGCATAGTTGTTCCTGGAAGTCCACTAATAGGGAACCATCTTGCCTTTTAGATCTTTGGGTTCGAGTAGTGCCAAATCACAGGGAGAATTCAAAATTTGCCACAAAACGAAGACATATTTTCAGTTCTACCTGAGTACTTTGCATTTTGGTTAGTTGGTTGGCTGGCAGAAATCTTAGGTATTACTCTCATTCTGAGAGAGGTGCCACTCTGCAACTAAAAGGCTGATGAGTGGGGGAGATGGGAATGCCAGGTGACCTCTTTTATTTTAGTATGGATGGATTACTTTAGTTTGGAGATGTTTAGCTATTAGAACAGTCTGCTTGGTTTAGGTTTGCTTATGGTCCTGTGATTTTTTTTACACCCCCTTTCCTGTTATTTAGTCGAAAATTTGCCCTTTTTGATGAACAGCATCGAGAAGAGATGCGAAAAGAACGGCGGAGGATTCAAGAGCAGCTGAGGCGGCTTAAGCGGAACCAGGAGAAGGAGAAGCTTAAGGGTCCTCCTGAGAAAAAGCCAAAAAAGTTGAAGGAGCGTCCTGACCTAAAAGTAAGTATAATGTGGTATGATTATAATTAACAAAACAAAGAAAGAAAGCATACTTTTCCCCTACCTTTTGGATCCTCCCTTACTGGGAAGGCAGTATTGTTGAAAGCTAGTCTGAATTGACATGGTTACTTGGGTGTTTTCAGTACTAGTATGACTGGTACCAAAACCACCAGACCTAATCAGTGCCATTGGGTGTCATTTCATACCTCATCCATTGGAAATATTTTCTAGGAGTTGAAATAGGTTTGGTGAAGAAAAAATAAAAAGAAAAAGGTTTGGTGGATTTTTTAAAAATATTTTTTAATTGATTTTAGAGAGGGAGAGAGAGAAACGTCAATGATGAGAAAGAACCATGGATTGGCTGCTTCCTGCACACCCCCCACTGGAGATCGAGCCCGAAGCCTGGGCATGGGACCCTTTAGTCTGCAGGCTGACGCTCTATCCACTGAGCCAAACTGGCTAGGGCAGCCGTGGGCAAACTACGGCCTGCGGGCCGGATCCAGCCCGTTTGAAATGAATAAAACTAAAAAAAAAAAAAGACCGTACTCTTTTATGTAATGATGTTTACTTTGAATTTATATTAGTTCACACAAACACTCCATCCATGCTTTTGTTCCGGCCCTCTGGTCCAGTTTAAGAACCCATTGTGGCCCTCGAGTCAAAAAGTTTGCCCACCCCTGGGCTAGGGCAAGATTTTTTAACGTGTATTTATGTACATATGAGCATTTATACACACACATATCTTGTTTTTAAATTATATATATTAAAAGAAGCAACAGAAATAAATATAAAATACATATTGCTTTGCATAACTTAGGTAGGATTCTAGATATTACTATGCAGTTTAATTGTAATATTTACCATAAAATGAGGCAACTGTGATACAGTGGAAAGAACCGTGGACTTGCATACAGAAGATCTAGATTCAAGTCTGGTTGCCATCTAATAGCTCTGTGATCTTAACCTTTTCAAACCTGTTTTTTCTTCTATAAAATACCTATCTCACAGTACTGTTGTACTAAGTGATATAATATGTGGGAAGCACTTTATAAACTAAAATTTTCAACAAGTTTAAACTGCTGTTAACCTGAGGTCATTAAAGTATTTTAATGTATGTGATCTTATGTAAATATGATACAGCATTGACCCCATTTCACAGATGAATATGCGGTCAGTTCCAAAACAGATGGGAGTATGCCCATGCTGGCTGCCTGTGTTGCCGAGTGCAGCCTTGGGCTTCCAACAGACTTTCTTCTGTACATTTACTATTTTCATAGTTTATAACTTAAGTTAGGAGTGGAAATCCTCTTCTTTTTCTTTCTTGATTTTTTAAAAAAATATATTTTATTTATTTTAGAGAGGAAGGGAGAGGGAGAGAGAGATAGAAACATCAATGATGAGAGAGAATCACTGATTGGCTGCCTCCTGCACGCCCCCTACTGGGGATCGAGCCCACAACCCAGGCATGTGCCCTTGGCCAGAATCGAACCTGGGACTCTTCAGTCCGCAGGCTGACGCTCTATCCATTGAGCCAAACCAGCTAGGGCTCTTTCTTGAGTTTTATAGAAATGTTCTTTCTCTGTATTTTTTTAATGTGCCCTTTCCATACGTATGCACTTTTGTCCAATGCCTCTGGTTGAAGGTGTTTAACAGTTCTTTTCAAACCAAAGTTCTGATCCTGCCTTTGTGTCTCTCTTGCCTTGTATGTATGTTTTTAGCAGACTTTTGTTGAACTTTATTTTTCTATGCAAAATAATTTTCATTGAAATTAAGTTAATTTTATTCCAGAAAGATCATAGGCTGACCTACCCAAATTGTATAGATTTCTTAAAGCTAACATCATGCAGCCTGCTTACCTCTGACATTGGTACTTTTCCTCCTGCAGCTGAAATGTGGGGCTTGTGGAGCCATTGGGCACATGAGGACAAACAAATTCTGCCCCCTCTATTATCAAACAAATGCTCCACCTTCCAATCCTGTTGCCATGACAGAGGAACAGGAAGAGGAGTTGGAAAAGACAGTCATTCATAATGATAATGAAGAACTTATCAAGGTTGAAGGGACCAAGATTGTTTTAGGGAAACAGCTAATTGAGAGGTAAGGGATAGGAAGTGCCACAGAGGAAATCTGTTGGGAGGTTGATGATACTGATGGGCGGCAGGGGTGGATATGCTGAGAGCATTGGAACTTTTATGGATTTTCCTTTGTAATTGTTCCAGTATGAAAATTAGTCTTTTGTTGCAAAGCACTTAGTAAGTTTGAGCACTTGCTCTTGGGCATGTACCTAACTTTTTCTTTTTCTTTTTTTTTTTCTGTTCATCAGATTATTTATTCACTTGATTTTTAGATTCACTTGTTGATAGATGTGTATTTGTTGTTCATAATTTGTATCTGTACCTTTTTCTTCTTCTTCCTCTTCTTAAAGGATACCTTTCAGCATTTCATATAATACTGGTTTGGTGGTGATGAACTCCTTTAGCTTTTCCTTATCTGTGAAGCTCTTTATCTGACCTTCAATTCTGAATGATATCTTTGCTGGGTAAAGTAATCTTGGTTGTAGGTTCTTGGCATTCATCACTTTGAATATTTCTTGCCATTCCCTTCTGGCCTGTAAAGTTTCTGTTTTTAGCAGACTTTTGTTGAATTTTATTTTTCTATGCAAAATAATTTTCATTGAAATTAAGTTAATGTCAATTAGCTGACATTCATATGGGTACTCCTTTGTAGGTAACTGAGTTTCTTTCTCTTGCTGCTTTTAAGATTCTCTCTTTGTCTTTTGCTCTTGGCATTTTAATTATGATGTGTCTTGGTGTGATCCTCTTTGGATTCCTTTTGTTTGGGGTTCTCTGCGCTTCCTGGACTTGTAAGTCTATTTCTTTCACCAGGTAGGGGAAGATTTCTGTCATTATTTCTTCAAATAGGTTTTCAATATCTTGCTTTCTCTCTTCTTCTGGCACCCCCATAATTCGGATGTTGGTACGCTTGAAGTTGTCCCTTACACTACCTTCATATTTTTGGATTCTTTTTTCTTTTTCCGGTTGGGTGATTTTTGCTTCTTCGTATTTCAAATCTTTGACTTGATTCTTGCGATCCTCTAGTCTGCTGTTGGGAGTCTGTATAATATTCTGTATTTCAGTCAGTGTATGCTTAATTTCTAGTTGGTCTTTTTTCTTAACCTCGAGGGTCTCACTAAATTTATCGGCAGTCTCACTAGATTTCTTGAGGGTCTCACTAAATTTATCGGCGGTTTCTAGAAAATTCTTGAAAAACCTTAAAAGTGTGGTTTCGAACTCTATATCCAGTAGTTTGCTTTCCTCCATTTCTGTCATTTGTGACTTGTTTCTTTGTCTCCGCATTTTTTATGTTTCCCTGTGTTGATAGAGTGGCTTTCTGTGTTAGGTGTCCTTTAGGGCCCAGTGGCTCAGCCTCCCCAGTTACCTGAGGTGGACACTCTTGGTGCACCCCTTTGTGGGCTATGTGCACAGTCTTGTAGTTAAGACTTGATTGTTGTAGGATCACTGGGAGGAATTGACCTCCAGGCCAATTGGCTGTGAGAATCAGCTGTGTCTGCAGTGGGAGAACTTCTGTGCTGGAGACACTCTTCTGGGGCAAGACTTGCTTCAGTGGGGGCTTTGGTGCTCACTGAGTCTGCCCCCTGAGTGTGTCCCTTATGTATCTGCGGAGTTGTAATCTAGATGGTCCCACTCTGACCACTGGGTACACTGGCTCTTGGGTCTCTAAGGAGGTGCTAATTTAGCTTCTGCCTGAGGCTACCCAGCAGGAGCTATGGAGAGATTCCTCTTCTTTGTTTGGGGTTTGGAGGTGCCCAGATGAGGCCCAGCTGTGAAGCAGTGCAAGCTGCTGTGGGGCCTTGGGACTTCTTTTGGAAGTTCTGGGTCTCTCTGATTCAGCTGCAGTTTGTTAGGTAATTTTCAGGTTGTAAAGGGCCAGGCCTTTCATATGCAAAAGCCTCTGTGCACAGCTTAGGTGGGGCGGGGTCTCAGGGGATCAACAGGGCGGGGCAAGCAGCTATGGCTGCTCCCCAGTCCTACCCTAAGAGGCCCCGCGTCTCAGTGTCCCGGTAATCGCTGCAAGCACCTCTGAGAGAAAGCTGCCCTTGAGTTCCAACCGATGCCAGACAGTCCAGTTTCTCCCCTTATGAGTCTGGGTCCCCAGAGACTCACCCGGAACTGGAGTTCAGAGCAGTCGGGAGTTTGAGACTCCCTTCCAATTGAAAAAGACAACCGAGTCCTCAGCTGCCAGCCCTCTCCATGTGCGCCGCGTCCTCAGTTGCCAGCCCTTTTGGCGTGTGCCTCCGTACTCCTGCACTTTACTTCTGCACCTCCTCTGAGTCTGTGCTTTTCTCTTTCCTTCTAGCTGTAGAATTTCCACTCAGCCAGCTTTCCTGTGGTTCTGGATGATGTCCGTGTTGTCATTTAGTTGTATTTTTGAAGTGGTTGTGCGAGGCAGCAATTTCCGGTGTTTACCTATGCCTCCGTCTTGGTTTCTCCCGTACCTAACTTTTCTGAGTCTCAGTTTTCTTATTTACAAAATAGAACCACCCTTTCTAGGGTAGTTATGAGATAAAAATGAGAGAGACTATATAAAGCACAGTGTCTGGCATATAGTAGATGCTCTTCTTATTCCACTTCCCAGGCACTCAATATTTGTAAGGTCCCTAATCTCAGAATGTTGTAATTATGGACCATCCAAAAAGTTTAAGGAGACATAAACTATGCTTACACATACCTGTCTCTTGCCCTAAGAGAATTTAATAAAGAAGCAGAGTTTTTAAATTAAAAAATTTCCCCCAACCTTTTAGTTTAAAAATTTCAAACCTATGGAAAATTTAAAGACAACATGCTATTCCTTTAAATTTACCAGCTGTCCCATTTGTTTCACCTTTATATATTTAAACTTTTGTTGAACTGTTTAGAAATAACTTGCAGGCATCATGGTATTTCTCTTATAAATTCTTTAGCATAGTACATAACAACATAGGACATAATTATCATTAATTCAATAGTATCTTGCATCCAGTTCTTATTCAAATGTCCTGAGTTGTCTCAAAGTACTTTATTGCCTATCCCCAAATTCAGGATCCAGTTCCAGTTCAAACATTTAAGTATTTTGAGCCTTTCCTAATCTAGAACTGCCTTCCCCACCTTTTTTGGGTTTTATGACATTGACTTATTTTTGAAGAGTCCAGGCCAATTGTCTCATAAAATATCCCACAATCTGGATTTGCCTGGTTGTTTTCTCATTGATTATATTCATATTAAATGTCTTTGACAAGGTTACTACATAGGTGGTATTATGTACTTAACATCAGGAAGCTCATATTGTCAGGTTTCTGTACTATTTTAATCATCTTGTTAAAGTGGTGATCCCCAGATTTCTCTATGATAAAGGTATGTTTTTCCCTTTGTAATGAATATGTTGGTGAATATCCTGATCTGTAACAGTCATTCTCTCAATAGTTTTGGCATCCATTGATGATCCATTATTAAATTGGGAGGGGTCTCAAAACAATGTTTTTTTTCCTAATTCTAGCATTCTTTCTACATTAAATGGCATTCTATAACGTTTCCCCTCCTTTTTTGAGTAGAGTACTATTACAGATTCTGAAGTTTCTCTCCTTTGTAAACTTAACCTTATTATTAATTTTGATTTCCATCATCGTCCCAAATTTTACCCCTTCATACCAGATCCTGTGTCCTTTTGAAATGACCCTATAAATCTTTGATAACTTTTTTGCTTTCTGGCACAAGATGTTCTAGGATCTCCTTGAAATTTCCCTATCCCAGATCTAGAATCAGCCATTTCTCTAAAGGAGCCCTGGTTCCATTTATTGGGGAACGCTGTTTAGAAACCAAGATCTAGATGCCATTGGTACTAGGCTCTTAGTGGACAGAACTAGGAAGTATACATGTATTGTAAATCACAATTCAGAGAGATTCAAATTGTATCTACAGATTCTTCCTCATATCCCTACATTTCATATTTGTATCTTTTCTTTGGTTCCCAACATCAATATATTTATTCATTTGCTTTGTCCTAAGATACATACAAAATAGTTTGAGAATTACAATACCAATATTACTACCAACAACAAACCTGTAGAGTCAGGTGTGTTTTCTAGTTGTCCTTGGACTATATGCCACTGAAGTTGTACAGTCAGGGTATTATATTCAAAATATATTTGAATTCTTTTTTGTGTTTTTTTTTTAATCTTTCTATTTTTAATCCTCACCCGAGGATATTTTTTCTATTGATTTTTAGAGAGAGTGGAAAGGAGGGGGAGAGACAGAGAGAAACATCAATGTGAGAGAGACATATTAATTGGTTGCCTCCTGCATGTGCCCCGACAGCGGCTGGGGATCAAGCCTGCAAACCTTTGGTCCGCAGGCTGACGCTCTATTCAGTGAGCTAAACTGGCTAGGGCTAGTTCCCTTATTTTCTAAATAGGAAACTGAAGTGAAATTGTGGCTTGCCTAGTTCTTTATTATAAACTTGGAGATCCTATGAGGCCTTGCCTGATCTGAGCCTTAGATGTGGATGTCTGGCCTTTAGTTTGGCTTTTTCCTCCCAGGCTTATTCTCAGGGACTTCGGACTGTTTCACTGTAGTTGCTTTTATCCCTGGGGACTATAAATAGGGACTGCATGCTATGAAAGTGTTATTAATTGCAGTGCAGATGAGGTTCGCAGAAAATCTCTGGTTCTCAAGTTCCCTAAACAGCAACTCCCTCCTAAGAAGAAACGGCGAGTTGGAACCACTGTTCACTGTGACTATTTGAATGTGAGTATTTGCATTGCTTTTTTCTGACCAGATGAGCTTCTCATTGATTCCCGTAGCCCTCTAAGCCATGGTCCTGACATAGATTCTGAATCCCTTTGTCCTTGCCCTGAAAATTAATGTGTACTGTTCATTATAAGACTTCCAAAACATATTTGTCCAGCTAGAAAGTATTGTTTTTTAATCTATAGAAGCATTCTGATTCATTGTTTTTCCTTAGAGACCTCATAAGTCCATCCACCGGCGCCGGACAGATCCCATGGTGACACTGTCATCCATCTTGGAGTCTATCATCAACGACATGAGAGATCTTCCAAATGTGAGTTCATTGCATTCATATCTACAGTAGAGACGAAAAGGCTTTTTGTTCTGTCCATGATTTTAGATGGAGGACAGTATAGTCCTAAGTACGTGGAAATCCTAATTCTTTGGGGTATAGTGTTATTTTTTAAATTATTTTTTCTTCTCTGTCTTGTTGTTGTTAATCCTCACCTGAAGATATTTTTTCCATTGATTTTGTTTGTTTGTTTTGAGAGAGAGGAAGGGCGGTGAGAGAGAGAGCGAGAGAACGTGAAACATCAATGTGAGAGAGGCACATTGCTTGGTTGCCTCCTGCACATGCCGCCAACTGGGGCCAGGGATTGAACCTGCAGCTGTTGATCAGGAATCGAACCCTCAACCTTTTTGGTATATGGGACAATGCTCTAATCAACTGAGCTACCTGGCCAGGGCTAAAAATATTTTTATTGATATTTGGGGGGAGAGAGAGAGAGAGAGAGACAGACAGACAGACAGACAGACAGACATTAATCAGCTGCCTCCTAAATGCCCTGTACCAGGGATCCAGCCTGCAACCTGGTCATATGCCCTGACACCAGGAATCAAACCGGCAAGCTTTTGGTGCATAGGGTGGCACCCAACTAACTGAGCCACACTGGCCGAGGATAGGTTATAGTTTTTTGCTTCTTTCATTTTTTTTATAAAACAATTGAGTAGAGGGAACAGTCATACTTGCTTCATCTAGAAAACATCCTTTGAGAGTTGATGAACAGGTAGAGAGGTAAGATGTGAAAGAATCTTTAGGAATCTCTGGCAAGTGTTCTTTGCTTATGGTGGTGCTGGCTCTTGTTTGCACAGACTTACCCTTTCCACACTCCAGTCAATGGGAAGGTTGTAAAGGACTACTACAAAATTATTACTCGACCAATGGACTTACAGACACTTCGTGAAAATGTGCGTAAACGCCTCTACCCATCTCGGGAAGAGTTCAGAGAGCATTTGGAGCTCATTGTGAAAAATAGTACAACCTACAATGGTAAGAATCATCTATTCTTTGATTGAAGAGGTCACCTTTCAGATCCTCATAAGTTCAGACTATATAGGACTGATGAAAAGGTCCTAAAATATATTAGTGCATTTTGCAGTTTTGAAAATCCGATAGTACACATTTTAGTCATTTAATATATACTTCACCCTTGAACAACCTGGGTTTCAATTGTGTGGGTCCATTTATATATGATTTAAAAATATATATATATTTTTTATTGATTTCAGAGAAGAAGGGAGAGGGAGAGAGAGAAACATCAATGATGAGAGGGAATCATTGATTGGCTGCCTCCTGCATGTTGGATCGAGCCTGCAACCCAGGCATGTGCCCTTGACTGGAATTGAACCTGGCAAGGGACCCTTTGGTCTACAGGCGAACGCTCTATCCACTGAACCAAACCAGCCAGGGCTATATATGATTTTTGAATTGACCTTCACAGTTCAAACCCACATTGTTCAATGGTCAGCTGGTAGTGGGAATCTGAATATGCAGAGAGCCAACTTAAATTATACATGAATTTTCTACTGTGTGAGTCGTCAGTGCCCTTAACCTCTGCGTTGTTCAAGGGTCAACTGTATATTGCTTCTTTTTATTACCACTTTTTAATGTATCCTCTGTAGAATTTGGAGTCTATCTGTTGAAATGAAACTATTACATGGGGAGCACTAGGGGTTTAAGAAGTGGGCCTAGGTAAAAAGAAGGGAGAAGCATTCAGTGTGGATGGAAGCTGTGCAGAGTATGTGCATGTGACATATTTGCTGTGTGTGAATCTTTGATTTGGTCTACAAATCTATTACAGGGGATGTTATATGTCCACTTTGCTTAAAAGCTGGAAAGGCAAGGAAGAAGAAATCTTTCTGAGTCTTTTTAAAGGGGGGAAAAACAATACAGCTTCTGTATGTAAAGGGTAAACTTTTTTGGTTCCCATTGTGTCCTTGAGCACAGATTCATATAGGGGTTAAGAGTACAGGTAACATATGAGTCATGGCTCTGACTCTTACAAATTGAGTCACCTTAGATAAATTATCTTAACTGCTCATAGCCTCCTCAGTTTTGTCATCTAAATATGGGGCAGTGGTGTCTTATTTTCCCATTATTCTCTTTTGGGGGAGGGGGCCTTGAAAATTTTTATTTAACTTCAGCAAATATTGGGAATAGAAAAATGAACTCTGCAGAATCTCACAAATAAATTTTTCCGATCTCCACTAACAAATGTTATCCTCTGGTGACTAAGCAATGATCATGCTATGAACAGTCACTGTAATTATAAGGAGTACTGAAATAGATCCCATTATTCTTATTGAACATGTCATTAAACATTTGTTGAATGAATAAATGGATGAATGCTAAATTAATTAGAAAAGAGCTGAGGTTTAGGCTCTGGGGAACACTTACACAAAAGAATAGACAGGGAAAGATAAGAAAATAAGTACTGAAAGGAAGTAGTCAGAATTATTAGTCTAGATGAAAATGTTTTAAACTATCCTGGTGAGCTTAAATTAGGGTAGCCATAAGCAGGGAGTGTAGGAAATGGTTTCTGAAGCTCTTATTATGGATATCAGGGAAACTAAAGTAATATTCTGAGATGAGATAGAGATTCTTTTATGAGAAAGGCTTTGTTTGGATTAGTCATATGTTGGGAGGACATCACAAACCATGAGTTCTGCAAACAAAAATTACAGTGGCAAATTCTATATGCTAAGTATGGGAAGATTTTAAATCCTGTATTGATCTCCTCAGCCATCCTTAAACATATTATCGTTCTCCATCCTTAGTATCATTTTCAAAGCATTAAAGACAGCAGTATCAATAGTTGTACTACTATGTGTGGATATACACAAATAAGGAAGAGAGTTAAAATTAGTTTGTTCATTTGTTGTGTGTCTACTATTTGTTAGGCACTAAAAATGAAGATAAGACTGGTTTATGTGTGTAGCCCAGCAGCTAGTCTGGTGCCTGGCACATATTTGGTGCTTAAGTAAATGTGGCAAACATCTGGAGAAGTGTTGGCAGCTCTTACCTCCCATTTAAAAAAAATATTTTTATTGATTTTCAGAGAAGGGATAGGGAGAGAGAATCATTGATCGGCTGTCTGCTGCACAACCCCTACTGGGGATCGAGCCTGCAACCCCGGGCACGTGTCCTGACCGGGAATCGAACCGTGACCTCTGGTTCATAGGTCGAGGCTCAACCATTGAGGCACACTGGCTGGGCTTGCTTCCCCCATTTTTAACAGTTTCATTTCTTCTTGTT
This sequence comes from Myotis daubentonii, assembly GCF_963259705.1. NCBI lineage: Eukaryota > Metazoa > Chordata > Mammalia > Chiroptera > Vespertilionidae > Myotis > Myotis daubentonii. The sequence goes on along the minus strand of NC_081861.1, from coordinate 89,063,009 downwards.
GCTGTACAATTTAGGGCCAAAGCACTCATTGACCCAGATCTCTCAATCCATGCTGGATCTCTGTGATGAAAAACTCAAAGAGGTAAGACATTTAAAATGAGAGAAAGGCAGTGGAATTAGAAGGTGGTGGGTAGCAGGGTTGAGGAAGTAGGGAATGCAACAGAAGAAAGAGTAAAGACATGTAGGAGTAGCAGATCTTTAGTATGTTAGAGTTTGGAAGGGAACTTAGAAATTATATAGTTCAATTCCTTTTATAGATGGAAAAACTGAGGTTCATAGAAGAAAATGACTTGTCCTGGGCATCATGACTTTTAAATAGTAGAGCTAGGATTAAAATCTATAACCCACATGTCTCTTTAGAAAGGGCCAAGGAAAGTGATTTTCCAGGAAGTCATCTGGAGTTGAGAGGCTGTATTTTGGCAGGGAGGAATTTTAATTTTTAAAAGGTAATCTATATTCCATCTTCTTACCTAAAAAAATACGGTACCTTACAAGCTTATAAAAACGCAATAATGATATAATGATGTTAATACCGAAGTAGATACTTCATAAAAGGATAATCAAATGGCCAATAAACAAGAAAAGATTCTCAATCTGATTGATTATTGGGGAAGTGCAAATTTAAACCATGATTAGATACCACTACATACCCACCAGAAAGGCTAAAATTTTAAAAAGACTTAAATAAAAGATTGATAATACTAAGTGTTAGTGAGGATGTGGAACAATTGGTACATAAACTTTTTCCCAGTAAAGTATGAAATGAATTTCATTTAGATTTCCTTATACAGAAGTCATTAACAGTAATGTGTTAGCGTGATTGTAAAATCTAACTTGGTGAAGGTGTTTCTATTATGGACGCTAAGGTTTTGATGCCCAGGGATGTATATTTTGGTGAATAGAGTAGAGTACAGAATACCTAAAGGAGTGGTTGGTACATCCTGTTTGATCCTTTTACTAGAATGTCATTTATCTTGACTTTTTGCTTGAAACTGAATAATCGAAAATTCTTAGACTTTTTTCGGCAACAGCAATAGACAACCTAACTTTAAATTATCCTTAATTTTCTGTGGTGATCATACCTCATGGAAACCTTTGCTTTGATTCATGTCAGAAAGAAGACAAATTGGCTCGTTTAGAGAAAGCTATCAATCCCTTGTTGGATGATGATGACCAAGTGGCATTTTCTTTTATTCTGGATAATATTGTCACCCAGAAAATGATGGCAGTTCCAGATGTAAGTGGTCTCTGTACTAAACATTGTGAAGATAGTACAGGGGAAAGGAAAGGATAATAGGGTATACATGTGCATATATGTCGGGGAGTCTGGTGGAGGGTGGTGTTTGTCAATTCAAACTGGCATATAAATGTCAAAACTGACTTTTTTGCTGTATGTGTGCATTATCATTAAAATTAAAGAGGCCAGGAAACTGTGGACATAAAGAGGTTGTTTCTTTCTATTGTTTACATTCAGTATTTGAATGTTCCTAAATAGCCCTGGAGAGAAATTAATATGCCTGCCAATGGAAGCTTTGGAAATAGAGTTGCTTCTTGAAAAATGACAGTTTGATAATTACCCAGTGTTTGTTGTCTTTTGTTTCATTTTTTGTCTTTTGCAACTTTATGACAGAGCTACTGTGTTAATTCAATGCACCATTTTGTTATAAGGATCCTGCCTAGGAATTCTGATCTAAGTTTCCTTTTGTGTTCCTATATGTGTAATGCAATAAAACTTCTGGATGGGACTAGGGAATAAGAAATTTTGAGTATGGAGCAGGGGTTCTTACTCTTTCAGAGCATAGAAACCCTTAAAGGAATACAAGAACACCTTAAGTTACATACAGAGTTTTGTGTGGTTATGATGTGTCTTTCTGGGAAAAGGGTCATTAGTTTTGGTCAGAGTCTCAGGAATATCTGTGTCCCAATGAAGATTGAGAATCTTTAGTATAAACAGTGGTTTTTATTTAATTTCTCATGCTTTCTTTTTGCTAGTCTTGGCCATTTCATCACCCAGTTAATAAGAAGTTTGTTCCAGATTATTATAAAGTGATTGTCAGTCCAATGGATTTAGAGACTATACGTAAGGTGAGTGACTTGTTCTAATACGTGTTTTTGGAATCAATTAACTTTGTGTATCTAAGTGTCTGATTCTTTTAATCACAGAATATCTCCAAGCACAAGTATCAGAGTCGAGAGAGCTTTCTAGATGATGTCAACCTTATCCTTGCTAACAGTGTTAAGTACAATGGTGGGTATGTCTCCTTGTTTTTCTCTCTTTCTCCATCAGTCTGTTCATCTATCATTAATTAGCATTATTAAAATTTAAGTGCATGAAGTCTTGAGCAGTGATAGTCAGCAGAATCAGTCAGGTATCTTGTTTTTGTTACCCCTCACTTGAGGATATTTTTTTCATTGATTTTTAGAGAGAGTGGAAGGGAAGGAGGAGGGAATGAAAGAAACATTGATGTGAGAGAGACACATCGATTGGTTGCTTCCTGCATGTCTCTCACCTGGGCTAGGGATCAAACCTACAACTGAGATACGTGCCCTTGACCAGGAATCCAAGCCGAGACCCTTTGGTCCACGGGCCAATGCTCTAACCACTGAGCTACTGGCCAGGGCTTACTCTGCTTTTTTTAAAGCAGGCACACATGTTTATTTTTAAATAATGTTTTTATTGATATTTTAGTGTATGTGTTCTGTAAAGTTTGTTAATAACTTTTAATGATGGAAAAGCAATGCACATTTATTTTTTTAAACTTTGGAAAGTACAGAAAAATGAGATGAGAATAAAAATCAAGTGGATATTACTTTGGACTTTGAGTCATCACTGCTTTCCATGAGATGTGAAAACTTACCTATGCCCCAGGCCCTTAGGTGGAGCTTAGGGAAATGTGTGACTCATAGATCATGGTGAGCTCAGTATATGAACTGATTGAATAATATATACCAGATTCTGTGCTAGCTACTTAATCTATTAATATTCACTGTCCTCATGTAATTCACAATCTAGTTGAAGGGAAAGACGTTAAAATGCAGCAAGTGCACTAGAGGAGAGGAAGTAGCACCTTCACCTAAGGGTTAGGGAAGGCTTCTTTTTTTTCAATATCTTTTTTTTTTTTCAGAGAAGAAGGGAGAGGGAGAGAGAATAGAAAAATCAATGATGAGACAGTCATTGATCCGCTGCCTTCTGCACTGGAGATTGAGCCCGCAACCTGGGCATGTGCCCTGACCAGTAAACAAACTGTGACCTTCTGGTTCATAGGTTGACACTAAGCCATGCTGGCTGGGCAATAAATTTCTGTTTTGAATGACTGACTTGTTAAGAAAATATTGATTGAGCACCTAATGTGTGTTGGCACTGGTAGATGCTGCAAATACAAAATCACATTAGATATGGTCCCTGCCCCCAATTTGGTTATAGTTTAGTTGGCAAAACAAAAATTATGGAACTTAAATATGCTAGATGCATTCAGATTGCCAAAGAAACATAGAAAAAAGGGTATCTAAATCAGAGTAGGATTAGAAGAAGCTTTCTGGAAAAGAGTTTTCTTAAGCTGAATTCCAATGGATCAATGGAGTTTGCTAGGCAGAGAGAACGGTAATTTGTCAAGGCACAGAGGCCTGAAATAACATTATCTATACTAATAAAAGGGTAATATGCTAATTAGACCGGGTCGACCAGACATCCGACTTCCTCCCGGACAAAGCCATGGTGGTGGGGGCCGAGGCAGAGGCAGTTAGGGGTGGGGTGATCAGGCCAGCAGGGGAGGGCAGTTGAGGGTTATCAGGCCGGCAGGGGAGGGCAGTTGGGGGCGATCAGGCAGGCAGGTGAGAGGGTTTGGGGGCAATAAGGCTGGCAGGGGAGCACTTAGGGGCAATCAGGCAGGCAGGCAGAGGTGGTTAGGGGCAATCAGGCAGGCAGGCAGGCAGGCAGAGGGGTTAGGGGCAATCAGGTAGGCAGGTGAGTGGTTAGGAGCCAGCAGTCCCAGATTGCAAGAGGGATATCCTGTGGGATGGGGCCTAAACAAGACAGTCGGACAATCCCCCAAGGGGTCCCCGATTGGAGAGGGTATAGGCTGGGCTGAGGGAGCCTGCCCCGTGCACGAATTTCATGCACGGGGCCTCTAGTAAGGTTATAAAACAAGTTGTTGGGGTGTGTTTTAAGTGTGCATGTTGGTAAATGACTGGTTATATGTAGAGAGGTACATAGGAGTCAAATCATAGAGGGTCTGTGTGCCATATTCCACACTTAAGAGTTTTTACTTTATCCTAAGTGAGAGTACATTGAAGGAATTAAGTAGCAAAATGATGATCCCATATAACTCATTAAGCAAAATAGAAGAGGGAGCTGAGAGTATTTGAGAGAAATGACTAGCATACTGAGGTCTCAATTAAAAAATCTATGTGATTATAGGGGCTTTTCTCCAGCAATATTTAGCACTCAAGTAGTTTGGCTGTAAGTCTGCCAGATAAAAGGTACAGAGAAATTGGAGGGGGTAGGTGAAGGGAGGGACAACCAGAAAGACAGATGAAAAAATGGGCATTCTAGGCAGAGAGAACGGAATGTTCAATATCATGGAGGAATGAAAGAACAGGGCAAGTTTGGTGAACTATTAAACTAGTACCTGTATATTTCACCAAGGGAAGTGGTAGAAGATGAACCTCCCATTTTTGTTCCATCTTGGTTAGGTTTAAAATAATGTACTTTCTCCCTTGAGATCTCCTTATTGCTTTGGAAATTAGAGGAAATGCCCTTATGTCAGTTATCCATTATTGTCCCCAGAAAACACCTAAACCTAATCAGTCAGAATTCTGGTAATATAGATGTGTTGGTAGGCTCACAGATGCTCAGCTCAATAATGATTATAACAAATGATAAGCAAGCAGGAGTCTTCAGAAAGGCTTCTTGGTCAGGTGATGGCTGGCTTAACACATTGTATGCGGGAAACGTATTTATACGTTTTACGTTGACTGGTAGTAGAGTGCGGGACACATATTAATATGTTTTTTTATAGACTAGCGGTAGAATGCGGGTAACGTATAAATACATTTATTTTCATACTTTTTTATTCCTCTAAAGGGATGCTAACATTGCAGATATACGAATTCCAAAGGACAAAATTTGGGTCTCTAACACATACAATGGTGAATTATGTATGTACTTCCAGGTATAACGGTAATCTATTCAACTGCGTAGAGTCATCCCTTCACACAATTCTCTGCCTCGCCACACATTCAGTGCGATTCTAAGAAAAATAATTCGGTATACATTTTATAGTAAATCACAAAAAGTTTCATTGAAAAAAAATGTTAAACTAAAGTTATCGTAATTTTACTGAACGTTGCCATTTACGCAAAAAATTAGCAAAAATGGCCCACGCCACCTGTTAGCGCACGATAAAAACTACCCGCAAACAATGTGTTAAGATACCAGGAGCTTATGTGAGGCAATAAGAAAAACCCAGAAGATGCTAATTGAAGAAATGCAAATTGAAACAAAGAGGTACCATTTTTTTCACCTATTAGATGAGCTAAAAAAAATTTTTTTTATGGATTTCAGAGAGGAAGGGAGAGGGAGAGATAAAAACATTAATTATGAGAGATAATCATTGATTGCCTACTTTCTGCATGCCCCTCCACTGGGGATTAAGCCTTCAATTTGGGCATATGCCCTGACCAGGAACCGAACTGTGACCTCCTGGTTCATAAATTGACGCTCAACCACTGAACCATGCCGCCTGGGCTGAGCTCAATTTTTGAAAATGGAATATTTAATGCTAGTGAGTCAGGTGCTCTCGCATATTGCTGTTGGCAGTATAAAATTGTAAGGCATTTCTGGAAAGCTCTTTGGCAGCATTGAGAGACTTAAAAATTGTTAAATGATCAGACTTTAGGGTATAGTCCAGTAGGCTTGAATTTGAATATTGGCCCCACTGCTTAATAGCAATGTGACTTAGGGTAAGTTACTCAGCCTTTGCTTTCCCATATGTATAATAATTGTACCCTCCTTAGAGGGTTATTGTGAGCATTAAATAAAAAGATGCATGTGAATGCTTATTAGCACATGGTGATAGGATGATCTATTTTAATCAGAGATGTAGACACTGATGTTTATGATCATGTTATATTAATGAGAAATAACCTGAATGGTTAATGTAAAGGGAATGTTCAGTTATTTTGTCATCTGTGTGATGGATTATTATGTAAGGATTAAAAGCTCTTTATAAAACAAACTAACTAATGGCCCGGCCATTGTGGCTTAGTGGTTGAGCATTAACCTATGGACCAGGAGGTTATGGTTCCATTCCTAGTCAGGGCACATACCCAGATTGCGGGCTTGATTCCTCAGTAGGGGGCGTGCAAGATGCAGCTGATCAATGATTCTCTATTATCATTGATGTTTCTCACTCTCCCTTCCTCTCTGAAATAAAAAATAAAAAAAACTAATGACAAAAATGCTTGCAATGTAGAGTGAGAAAAGCAGAACACAAAACTTGCTTTCTCAGTTATGCTTTAAAAAATATATGTACAGTGGGGCCTTGACTTACGAGTTTAATTCGTTCTGTGACAGAGCTCGTAGCTCAAATTACTCATATGTCAAATCAACAGTGAACGAGTGAGACACGTGATGTTGGGCTGATGTTGTGGTGTTCACTGTGACGTTCGCTGCGCCAACTAGCGGTGGGGTATCTGAAGCTGGCTCATAACCCGAATTTTAGCTTGCAACTCAAAGCAAAAAATCGGCCGAGAGACGGCTTGTATCTCGAAAAACTCGTTAGTCAGGACACTCGTAAGTCAAGGCCCCACTGTATATATAAAAATTTGGAAGGAAATGCATGAATGTGATAATAGTAGTTATTTCTGAGATAAAAGGTTAGGATAATCTTCATTTTCATCTTTTGCATGTTTTTCAAGTTTTCTGGTATGGAACACTGGAAACTATTCCTAGAGGAGGTGATCTTTTTTAATCCTCACCCAAGGATATGTTTATTGATTTGAGAGAGAGAGAGAGAGAGAGAGAGAGAGAGAGAGAGAGAACGAACATCAGTCGCTTGCCTCCTGTATGCATCCTAATCGGGGGTGGAATCTTCAACCTAGGTATGTGCGCTGACCGGGAATGGAACTCACAACCTTTTTGGTGTACGGATGACGCTCCAACCAGCTGGGCTAGAAGAGGTGACTTTTATGCTAAATTTTAAAGGATGATGATTATAGTAGGTAATATTTATTGATCACCTACTGTGCTAAGCAGATAATCAAGTGGAGAATGGTAGGAAAGACGTTCCAGGCAGACAGAACAAATGCAAAAGTAGATGAGTGTCTTGGATAAGGAAGTGAAAAGTAGTTGAGTTTGGCTAGGTTGTAGAGTAGGAGTTAATTTTTGTGGGAAGAAATGAGTTTTTAACCCTTTGCGGTCGTATTAAATTTGGACATGGGTGTCACACTGGTCAGAATTAATTTCCATTGAAAGAGCAGTGATACATAACATGCAAGATTATGAAGGATAAACAAGATTTATTAATTCTTTTTTGGAACTACGTCACTAGTAGAATCACTACAAATGTTATCACTTTCTACGTCAGAGTCAGTATTCAAGGTGCCAAAATAAAACTCTTCATCGTTACTTTCAGATTCGCAGTACACTTCTTTCGGTAACTTTCTTTTTGCCATTTTGGAGTATTATTTTGAAATATCTTAACAAGTGAGAATGCCTAATTACAGTTAAAGGTAATTTGTAAAGCTTTATTTGAAATTCTGCGAAGTATCTCTGAAGTTTGTTGATTTCTTCACTCTCAAAAGGTGACTGACTCGCCACAGTGTTTTGCATGGTGAGTGTGGAACGACCACGTTTGTTTATATTGAGTTTCGATATCTCCGATTTGTCGGGGCAGTGTTTTGGTTTGTGATAAGGTCGCTTAGACACTTAAGAGCTTTCAGAGAAATTATGAACTGATACATGAATGAATAGAGTTAAGATTCGTATGGTTCCTTGCTGTGGTGGCTGAGAGCAGACATACGACCGGAATGGTAAAAAAGCTTTGGTGGCTGAGAGTAGACAAACGACCGCAAAGGATTAAAGGTAGGTGGGCAAATTATGAAAGGCATAGTATGCACACTAAGTCTTTAAAAGGAAAGAAGGCCCAGCCAGCATGGCTCTGGTTGAGCATCAACCTATGAACCAGGAGGTCATGGTTCGATTCCCGGTCAGGGCACATGCCTGGGTTGCAGGCTCCATCCGCAGTGTAGGGCATGTGGGAGGCAGCCAATCAGTGATTCTCTCTCATCATTGATGCTTCTATCTCTCCCTCTCCCTTCCTCTCTGAAATAAATAAAAATATATATTTAAAAAATAAGAGGAAAGAGGGCCATCCATATTAGGTATTTAATAAGATCATACTGGAAGCTATTTGAAGAATAGATTGAAGGGGAATGAGATATGAGACTAATAAACTATTGACAACAGTCCAGGTTAAAAACACTGAGGACTTGAACTAAGGTAAGTATCAGTAAGAATGGAAGCTGGGACAAATTGTAGAGATACTGAGGAAGGCCTTGGCCAGTGTGGTTCAGTTTGTTGGAGCATCGTCCCATACACTTAAAGGTGGTGGGTGTGATTTCCAGTCAAGGCACGTAACCCAAGTTAGTGGTTCAATCCCTGGTTGGGGTGTTTGTGGGAGGCAACAAATCGTTTCTGTCTCTCTCTCTCTCTTTCTCTCTCTCTCCCTCCCTCTCTTCCCCCCCTTCCCTCTCTAAGATCATTTTTTTCAAAAAAGGAGGTACTGAGGAAGTAGAATCGATATCTTCATAAATGGTTGAAAGTTGGGGGTATGGATAAAGGACAGAGAAAATTCAAGATGATGCCAATACTCAAATGCTGATGGTGAAAACATAAATTGGTACAAACTTTTTAGAGGAGTGTAAGTGTTCATTCCTTTATCTAAGCAATTTTACCTCCAGGGAATACTCCACACAAGTTTTCAGAAGCACATCTACAAATACATATATCTTTATGATTGCAATGTTGTTCATAATTGCAAAAACATGGGAGCATTCTGAATATCCAATAATAGGAAATTGGTTGAATAAATTATGGTATATTTATATGATGGAATACAGGTTAGTTATCAGAATGGTAGATTAACAAATAAGATGTATTTGTATATGCTGATATCAAAATATATTCTGTATAGTTATGGCTGTGTTGCTCAGTTGGTTGGAGTGTTGTCCCTTACACCAAAAGGTTGCGGGTTCAATCCCTGGTTGGGGTGTGAATGGGAGGCAACTGATTGATGTTTCTCACATGTTTTTTTCTCTCTCACTCTCCAATCAATAAACATATCCTCAGGTGAGGATAAAAAAATCAAAGTTACTTAAGGTATATATATATATAGATATAGATATGAATATAGTTATAGATACGTAGATACATAGATATAGTACATGTATTATTGAAAACTAGGTTACTCAACAGTATATACAGAAAGGGTTGTAAATTCAGATACTATAGAGGCCAGACATAAATGAGTGAAATGGGCTCAATATAGAGACTGATTAACTGGAGAGCACATACCCCACCTAAAGTGATCAGTCACTTAAGCTCAATTGTTGCCATGGACTAGAATTCCTAAAAGGAGAGATGAGGATAATTTTTACTTTATACTTTTTTTGTATATAGGTATTGGAATTATTTAAATTGAGCACACAATACTTTTGTAATTACAAAACAAATTTCCACTTTTGGAAGGATGAATAAATCAGATGACATCCAGAATTCTGACCTGGGCAACTGGTGGTGCCATAGACTAATACAGAAGGTATAGGAGAAGTGGTTTTGGAGAAGAATTGTTTTGTATTGAGGTAGGATATCTGAATGAATATTTTTAGTAGATAGCTAGCTACATAACAGGTTCAAAGCTCAAAAGAGAAGTTTGTACTGTAACTATGGATATTTTTTCAAATTATCAGCATATCAACACTAATAAAAGAGAAAAATGGTAATTGGCGTACGAGCTACCCTTTTCATTGGCTAATCAGGGCTATATGCAAATTAACTGCCAACTGAGATGGCAGTTAACTGCCAACAAGATGGCGGTTAATTTGCATATGTAGGCACAATGCAGGGAGGCGAAAGGGAAAGCAGGAAGAAGCCCCCTGCCACTGACAGTGATCGGAAACCCAGGGGGGAGCTAAGAGCTGGGGGGCAGGGCAAAGGCGGCCCTGGGGCCGCCTTTGCCCTGCCCCCCAGCCATGATCAGAGAATCAGGTGCCTTTTCCGCCCTGGCCAGTGATAGCAGGAAGTAGGGGTGGAGCCAGCGATGGGAGCTGGGCATGGTTGAAGCTGGCAGTCCCAGGAGCTAGGGGTCCCTTGCCTGGGCCTAAAGCGAAGCCCACGATCATGGGGCCGCTGCAGCTGCGGGTCCCCGCTGCCCGGGCCGGACGCCTAGGCCAGAGGCATCAGGCCTGGGCAAGGGGCCGATCCTGCGATTGGAGGGTGATGGGGGTCAACGCCTGAGGGCTCCCAGTATGTGAGAGGGGGCAGGCTGGGCTGAGGGACACTCGCCCCCACACACACCCAGTGCACGAATTTCGTGCACCGGGCCCCTAGTAAAAATATAAGTAGATGAGCTCAAATAGGGAATAGGGTGCATTTCTTGAACCCCCTGATGCTGTACTAAATACGGCTGTATGTTTTTCTGGATAGAAAGACCAAAACTTTACCAGATTATCAAAGCTGTATGTGACCCAAAAAAGTTAAGAACCACTGTTAAGATAGAATGTAGGATGAGAATAGAATACCAAATTCCAACATTTAAGGGGTCAGGTGGAGACTACTAAGGAGTGGCCAGAATGAAAGAAGGAAAACAAGGAGAGAGTAATGTCCTGGAAACAAACAGAAGAGGAAAATGGCTATAAGAAGAGGTCAAGTGCTACAGAGGAAACCAAAGGGAATGGTAATTAAAAGAACTATTTCAGTGAACTGGTGGAATGAGAAGCCAGACTTGGATATGAATGAATGGGAAGTAAGAAAGTGGAAACTGTAATTTGACTGTGATGGGAAGAAGGAAGACTGTAATAAATATGTTGAAGGGGATAAAGGCAATTGGACAGAGGGGAACTTTGTATAGGTGAAAGAGAAGAAAAATAGGAGATAAGGTTCCTATAGAAGTGGCAAGATAGACAAAAGTTTCTGCCTCTCATTTTCTCTCTAGCAAACAGGGACTTATCCTAAGAGTGGGTGAGATGGTGGAAGAGAGCATTTGAAGAGAGATGTAGGTTAGGGGTTGAATTATTTGTTGTAGGAAATTTGAAATGGAGCTGACTTGGGGACATTTCAGAACTGTTGAGCAGCCTTTGAGGGTCCAGCTGAAATTGGAGACTTAATTTTTATATAAGTTGACTCAGTTGTGTAATTTTCTTTGTCAGTATTCATCAAACCAAGTTAGGGAACTGAGAAGGCAGATGACATCATTGATTGAGGATTGGGATTTTGCTTTCTGGATGTGAGAAAGATGGAGAATTGAAGGTGTTAAGAAGAAGGAAAAGTTTGAACTTCTCAAATTGGTCACTAAAGAACTCTTTGTAGCAGAAGATTGTCACTTGCATAGTCTCTAGTTTGGAAGAGTATCCCAAAGCAGCTCAACAAAAGCTTGTAATTTCTTTGGTAATTCATGTTTTATCTTGCAAGTTTATGCAAATTAGTATTGGGCTTCTCTGTTTATATTTTGTCCTGTTTCAAATTTCTTAAGTTATTTTATATCCCTCAACCTCCATCTTCAAGTAAAATTTCTGATGAAGGAAAATATATTACAAAGATCTTAAATCTTAACTTTGGCATACTACTGTACATTACCTTACTTTTTAAAGCATAGGGTTAATTAGGGAAGAAATTAAAACCAGGAGAGGCTTGATAGACTGGGAAACCCAAATTAATGGGCCTGTAAGTGTCCTTGAGGTCACAGAGAGTGAAAAGGTGGACAGATACAAGACTGTGATGGGAAAGAAGGATATTGGAATTGAAACTTCAGAGGCAAAGCAGTTTGCAGTAAAGACAACATTCTGGATATAGCCATGGGTATCTTTGCCTGGGAGTAAAGGTGCAAACCATTAGCATGAAGATTTTTAAGGATTTTGGATAGGTAGTACATATGAATGTTAGAGTAGCCCCCCATGATGAGGGATTTGGAGCTAAAAGGAAGATAATACTAGCTATGAAAGTCCTTCGTGAATGTGAGTGAATTAGTGGTGGTGAGCACAGGTGAAGAGCAGAGATCTCAAACTCAAGTGACCTTTAGGAAGGGGCCAGGCAGGTAATATAAATGAACGAAGTGGGCCAAGTGTAGATTGTAGTAACCTGTAACAGTACATATTCCATTTAAAGGGACATGTACTTCAATCTGATTGTTGTCCTAAGGAAATGACTATCCAGTGTTGCTAGCTCTTAATCTTTCAAGTGAAGTTGAAAATCTGGATTTTTTGTGACATTTTTCATTCCAATGTTTACACATTTGCTAATAGTTTAAAAAAGTTTTTAGCCAGGCCGGTGTGGCTCAGTGGTTGAACGTCGACTCATGAATCAAGAGGTCACTGGTTTGATTCCTGGTCAGGGCACATACCTGGATTGCCGGCTCAATCCACAATAGGGGCATGCTGGAGGCAGCTTATTGATGTTTCTCTCTCATTGATGTTTCTATCTCTCTATCCCTCTCCCTTCCTCTTTCTCTAAAATCAGTAAAAACATTTAAAAATTTTTTTAACTCTGTGAGCCAAATAAAAACATCTATCTGGAGGCCAAATCTGGCTCCAAGGAAGCTGGTTATCAACCTCTAGCATAGTAGAAAACAATCCTCAAAGTAGAGATATTCTTTTTCTCCAAGGAACAGTAAATAATGATTTGGTTGCAGCAGTGGAGAGCCTATAAGACTGAAATCGCCCTTCCTTAACCAGCGGATAGGGGTATAAGAAACTTCTGACTGAATAGGGCTGTAAGTATTAGTGTTGTCATATAATATGAAATGTGACATCTTTTGTACTGAAGGGACATCCATGTGGAATTGAACATGCATATGAGATGTCTCCTACTATTAGGTACTATATACAAAATAATACTTATATTTTTTTTATAAGCTTTTGAAAAATTGACTTCGGAGAGAGGAAGGTAGAGGGACTGGGACATAGAAACATCAATGATGAGAGAGCATCTACTTCATGCCCCCTACTGGGGATCGAGCCACAACCCGGGTATGTGCTCTGACCAGAATCAAACTATAACCTCCTGGTTCATGGATTGACACTCAACCAATGAGCCACACCAGCCGAGCCACAAAATAATTCTTTTGCTTCAAATTTTATTGATTTGGCCAGATATGAGCCTACCTCTGGTTTTTTTTTTCTCTGTTTTTAATTAATAGTAACAAAGCCCATGTAGAGTTTACTCCCACTTTAAAATTTTTTATTTCAAAAAATTTTTACTGATCAAAATTAGTAGAATGATATCTCTAGTTAACATTACTTTTGACTCAGATCCTTCACATACAATATTACAGTATTTCCATAGCATACCTTCATTGACTTCTCCTATATTATCACATATGTAGCCCATGAAGTATATATAGCCAAGAGTCCTAGCACTAAGATTAGGGTCATTAGGCAACAAGTGGAAGATAAGGAACACTGCATATAAAACCACCTGGAAGTATGCAGTACATATTAGAGGACTCAGTCTTGTACTTAAGTGGTGGTGGTGGTAGAGTTCAAGCCCTTATGCTTTCCAGCTACCACATAGGTACTGAATCAATCTCAGAGCCTCTCTTTATGTTCAAATAACATTTCAAAAGAACATTAATAATCAGGGAAACCCAAAACTTGGGATTGGAGCTATTTGTAAGTCTCAAAAGGTACACAATACTTGATGTGGGTGAAAGGAGAGTCATACAGGTAAAGAAATCCCTTCTGAAAAACACAACCTAAACTTTTTGCCAGTGTTGACAAAGCCATAGGATCATAAGCAGGCAGAGAGAGGCCTTACTACTTATTAAATGTTTGATTAGATTTTAAATGAACTGCATAGTCTATACTAATAAGTGTTGCCAAGTTGTTTATGATGCATGAGTAATGCATTGTGCTACGTTACTAGTTGATAGGAATTTTCATTTCCCTTATAACCTTACTAGAGGCCCGGTGCATGAAAATTCATGCACTGGAGTGGGTATCCCTCAGCCCAGCCTGCCCCCTCTCACAGTCTAGAGCCCTTAGGGGTGGGAGGCGATCCTGCGATCAGGGAAGGCAACACCCCCATCACACCTCTGCTGCTGTCACTGTCGGCAGCACAAGCCTCAGCCAGCCCTGGTTACCTGATCATCGGGTGGCCCTGGGCAGCTGTGCAGCTGTGCAGCTGCCATCCAAGGCTTGCCTGCACCTCGGGCCGGCCCCTGGCGGCTGGGCAGCCACCATCTGAGGCTTGCCTGTGCCTTGGGTTGGCCCTGGGGGGCTGGGGGGCTGAAGGGACCGGGGGACTCTGGAGGCAGGCCACACGCCTGCCACCCCAGTGAGGCTGAGGAGACTGGGCACCAACATTTTGTGCCCGTGGGTGCTGCCAACTTTGAGGGCGGGCATTCAATTAGCATATTTCCTCCCTATTGGCTGTGGGCGCTGCCATCTTTGAGGATGGGGCAGTCAATTAGCATATTCCTTTTTTATTAGCTGTGGGCATCACCATTTTTGAGGGTGGGGCAGTCAATTAGCATATTCCCTCCTTATTGGCTGTGAGCACCACCATCTTTGCAATGGTATGAGGCTCAATTAGCATATTCCCTCTTTATTAGATAGGATAGGACCATCATCATATATTCAGTCCATCATTGACCAAAATGTTGTTATGCAGCACATGACTGTATTAGTTTCTATGAGACTACTCTCTGTCCATTAATAATAAGGTTCTTTTTTTTTCTGTCAATGTCTTTTCTGAGATTGGGGCCAAGATATAAATATTCTTATATAAAGGTTAAGTCTCATATCATTGAAGAGATAAATCTCCCTCAATCCTGCTTCAGCCTCTTGCTGTCATCCTTTCTCTTCACAGCCAGACTTTTTTTCTTTTTATTGCAGTAAAAATACACAAAATATTTGCTTTTTTAACCAGTTTAAATGTACAATTCAATGGCATTAAGTACATTTCACAGTGTTGTGCAATCATCACCACTATCCATTTCTAGAACTTTTTCATCACCCCAAACAAAAACTCTGTACTCATTAAACAATAATCCCATTCTTTCTTTCCCTCAGCCCTTGGTAACCTCTACTTTTGTCCATGAATTTTTCTCTTCTGGGTATATCATATAAGTGGAAGCATGCAGTACATAGAATATTTATCTTTTTGTGGCTGGCTTATTTCACTTAATTTTATAGCATAGATTGGAATTTTTTTATGAGTACGTAACATCTCTCTCCTATTCTTTACCTGCCATTCATGCTTCATTAGCTTTAATTTGGCTCCTACCATGCCCAACATACTAAGTGAACAGGATCACATAATTACCAGGTTTAGTGGGTGTTTTTCAGTCCTTATCTTGACTTCACCCTGGTACTTGACATCATTGACCATTCTTTCTTGAAACTGTAGTGTGATTGGCTTTATAACTTTCAGCTCTTATTTTTCTCCTACCTCTTAGTCCATTCCTTTTCCGTTTCTGTTGCTGAATGATGTTCTTCCTATTCCTGTAACTTCAACCACCACCTTTTTCCTGATGACTCTCAATTCTGGGCAAAGACCTAATATCTCCAACCACCTGCCGAACATTTCCTTTTGGATGGCCCAGTGGAACTTCAAACATACCTCAAACGAAACGTTCTTTCCTTCTCTATTTCAACTTTCTCCCTCTGTCCTTTATTCAACTTGATCCTTTATTATTGCCAATCTGCATTTAATATGGCACTAGCATCGCCCAGTAGCTACATCTGGAAACCTCATTTATTCCCTTGAATAAACCCCCAACTTCCAATATATCACTAAAGCCCTCTCAGATTAATAAAATAGTCAACTGGTTAATGTCTCCACCTGTAGACTTAACCTCTTTCTAACCTGTCACTCACATTCCTGATAGGTAGTATTTTTTTTTAAATACAAAAAGTTACATTTCTGCTAAAAGAGTTAAACAATAAAGAACTGTATAAAATTGAAAATGAAAGCCTTTGCCTACCTTTTGCTTACCCTCTCATTCCTATCTGCCATAGTTTCATTCCCCAGAAGTAACAGTGTATATCTTTCCATGTTCTTATATACTTACATAAAACACATTTAAACAATAACATTAGTAGTGTTTTTAAATTTTTAAGAAATTGTCATTTTTGTAATTATTCTGTAATTTGCTCTTGGCCCATGAATATATCCTGATCCTCTTTTTAAAACTCCTATTTTAAAATAGACTCAAGAAATTGTAAAAATAATGCAAAGAGTCCTATGTACCCTTTACCTAGCTTCCTCCAATGATGACATCTTACATGGCTGTAGTTCAAAATCAAAACGAGGAAATTGATATTGGTCCATTACCATTGACTAGATTACGGACCTTATGCACTTTGTACCTTAAAAAAAAAATTGATATTCATTTGTGCATATGTGTGTATAGTTACATGCAGTTTTATGCCATCATGTAACCACCACCATAGTCAAGATGTAGAACTGTTCTATCACCACACAAGAACTCTCTGATGTTACCTCTTTGTATCTGCAACCCCCCACATGCACCCACTATTGACTTTCTTCCCTGGCAACCATTTATGTGATCCTCTCTAATTTTGACTTTTGAGCATGTGAGATTAAAAAATAATACTACATTTTTGAGATTGACTTTTTCCCCTCTGCATCTCTTGAAATCCATCCAAATTGTTTTATGTGTCAGTTCATTTTTTAAAAGATTGTTGTGTTCCATTGTACCAGAGAGTTTGTTCAATTTACTGAAGGACATTCAGATTTCTAGTATTTTCTTATGAATAAAGCTGCTATAAACATTCATATACAGGGTTTTGTGTGAATATAAATGTTCATTTCTCTAGGATAAATGCCCAAGAGTGTGATGATAAATATATATTTAATTTTATAAGAAATTGCCATACTCTTTTTCAGAGTGCCTATACCTTTTACATTCCCATCAGCAATGTAGGAAAGATCAGTTTCTCTACAGTATTAAGCATTACTGCTATTTTTAAAATTTTTACTTGGCGGTCTATCTCTATGGTTTTTACTTTACATTTCCTAAATGGCTATTAATGTTAAACATTTTTTCATGTGTTTATTTGCCATCTGTGTGTTTTCTTTGGTGAAATGTCTGTTCATTTCTTGGCCCCAGTTTTAACTGTATTGTTTTCTTGTTAATAATGAGGGTTGAGCACTAATTGGTTTGGCTCAGTGGATAGAGCGTCAGCCTGCGGACTCAAGGGTCCCAGGTTCGATTCCGGTCAAGGGCATGTACCTTGGTTGCGGGCACATCCCCAGTAGGGAGTGTGCAGGAGGCAGCTGATTGATGTTTCTAACTCTCTATCCCTCTCCCTTCCTCTCTGTAAACAATCAATAAAATACATTAAAAAAATAATAATAATGAGGGTTGAGGGTTCTTTATATATTTTAGGTACATAGCCTTTTACAGAGATTTTTTTCCCAGTCTGTGTCTTGTCTTTTCAGTCTCTTGACAATGTCTTTGGAAGAGCAGAAATGTTTAACTTTGATGATATCCAGTTGGTCAATTTTTTCTTTTATGTACTAGAGGCCCAGTGCATGAAATTCGTGCATGGGTAGGGTCCCTAGGCCTGGCCGGTAATCAGGGCTGATGGGGGCCTTCCGGCTGCTGGCTGGGGCCTTCCTTCATTCCGCACCGCCCTCTGGTGGTCAGCACACATCATAGCGAGCGATCAAACTCCCGGTCGAACTCTTGAGGGGACACTTTGCATATTAGCCTTTTATATTTATAGATTGTGCTTCTAGTTACAGTGATGGCGAACCTATGACATGCGTGTCAACCAAACTCATTTTTTTGGTTTATTTTTCTTTGTTAAATGGCATTTAAATATATAAAATAAATATCAAAAATATAAGTCTTTGTTTTACTATGGTTGCAGATATCAAAAAATTTCTATATGTGACACGGCACCAGAGTTAAGTTAGGGTTTTTCAAAATGCTGACACGCCGAGCTCAAAAGGTTCGCCATCATTGTTCTAGTATATGTCTAAGAATTCTTTGTTTAACCCAAGGTCACAGACATTCTCATATTTTCTTCGAAAAGTTTAGTTTTAGTGTTTTACATTTAAATGATTCATTTTGAAATAATTTTTGTATACAGTATGAGGTTTAGGTTGAGGTTCATTTTTTTGCCTATAGATGTCTAGTTCTATTATTATTTGTTGAGAAGACTATCCATACTCCATTGAATTGCTTTGAGCACCTTTGTAAAAAAAATCAGTTGAGTATATGGATCTATTTCTGGGTTTATTTGGTTCCATTGATCGTATACACTGAGTGGCTAGATTATTATGACCACCCCATCAGTACTTTGTTGGGCCACCTTTTGCCTTCAATACTGCGGCGATTCTTCTTGACATTGACTCCACGAGATGTTGAAAGGTGACGCGAGGAATCTGACACCATGCCTGGTGAATAGCACTGTCCAGTTCTGTGAGATTTGATGGTTGTGGAACCAGCTGCCTGGTGGCTCTTTTAACTTCGTCCCACAAATACTCAATTGGATTGAGATCTGGTGATTGTGGGGGCCACCTAAGCAAGGTAAAGTCTCCCTCATGTTCTTGAAACCACTCCTGCACAATACGAGCACCGTGGCATGGCGCATTGTCTTGTTGGAAGAAGCCATCTCCATTGGGATATGCCATCAACATGATAGGATGAACTTGATCAGCAACGATACTTAGGTATGTTGTGCTATTCAGACATTGTTCCACACGAATTAAAGGGCCCAAATCATGCCAGGAAAACATGCCCCAAACCATAACACGGCCCCCAGAAGTTTGAAGGGTTGTACTCATGCATGTGGGGTGCATGCTTTCATGCTGTTTCCACCAAATTCTCACTCTGCTATCTGCATAATGCAACTGGAAACGTGATTCATCGGACCACATGACTTTTTTCCAATGCTCGACTGTCCAATCCTTATGTTCCTATGTGAATTGGAGACGTTTTATCTTGGTAACTGCAGACAGCAAAGGTGTTCGAACAGGCCTTCGACTTCCATATCCCATATGATGCAGTGTACGGCTAATTTGCCTACAAACGTCAGATGGTCATAATAATATGGCCACTCAGTGTATATGTACTAGGGGCCCAGTGCACAAATTCGTGCACCTTGAAAGGAACTGTGGGCCGCGAGGCTGTGCTGGGCACAGGGGCAGGTCTTGGCCCATCCTCCGCACCCCCACCTGGCCCCTCCCACTGCAGGGGTGAGCCTGGCTCAGCGGGTGCAAGCAGCTGCTGCTGCCCTGATGACCCTTTAGGAGCAAGGGGAGGTGGAGAAGCCCTCAGGGGCGATCAGGGCTGGCAGCTGCTGCTTGCACCCGCTGACGGTGCTGAGCAATCAGGGCTGGTGCCCAGTGCAGCAGTGGGTGCAGGCGGGGCCGGCGCCAGCAGCGGGTGCGAGCGCCTGGAAGGACCACAGCGCACAGGAGCAAAGAATTTTCAGTAACCACCAGAGGCTCACTGCAATGACAGCAACCGGTGCCCCGCCTTCTTCTGGTGCCCCCACTCACCTGCTCACCTTTCCGCTGAAGCCAATGCCCACCATATTCTGTGCTCTGCCACCTGCTGCTGCCACTCGCCATTTTCCACATGTGCCTCCTGGTGGTCAGCGCATGATTATTGGAGCTATGTAGTAAGTCTTACCAGGTAGAGCAAGCATGTCAAACTCAAAGGCTAACATGGGCCAAATAAACAAGGTTTAAGTTTATGTGGGCTGCAAAACAAAAGTTTCAGTTTTCATAGAAATGTAGGTTTATTTTGATAGAGACATGCTGAATACAAAGGGCTGAAATAAATGAGTAATCATTAACATAAAATAATAGAATATTTTAATAAAAATTTTTCTTGAACATTAACTTACCAGACACTGAATAACTGCACAAATTAATAAATGTAACACAAATAAACCTATTTTTCTTGTTCTCTGAAAGAGAACTATTTCCTGTTGTGCACACCAAACAAATCAGTACAAGACAAATGACGTGGCAATCTATTGCTAAAATATTCGCTGCTAGTATTAATGGAGAGAAATAGTGCGTCTGTGCGTAAGGTGTGTAAGGGAAATGAGTGCAACACAATTATAGTAATCAGTCATTAGCAAACATTATCGTTCATTATTAATAATTATATATAACAGGACATTGTAAATATTATGATTATTTTTATTAAAACATTTCTTAACATACCATTGTACTGGCTGGGCCGCAAAAATATTTGTTATGGGCTGCATGCAGGCTGCAAGTTTGACATGCTTGAGTAATTTCCCCCTTACTTTATTCTTTTGTAAATCTTTTTTTTAAAAATTTCATTCACAGTTGACATACTTTATTCTTTTTCTAATTTGTTATTCTTTTGCCTTTCCACATAAATTTTAGAAGAATCTTATCTATATAAAAGAAGTTTTGCCAGGATTTTGATGGGAATTGAGTTAAGCCTTTAGACCAATTTGGGGAGAATTGACTACTTTACTGATCCTGTCTTATGTTAGTACAAATAGATAGCTATCACTCTGTTTTTGCTTAGGCTTTTATATATATATAGATTGAACTAGTACAGCAGTTCTCAACCAGTGGGTCGCGACCCCTTTGGCGGTCGAACGATCCTTTCACGGGGGTCGCCTAAGACCATCCTGCATATCAGATATTTACATTATGATTCATAACAGTAGCAACATTAGTTATGAAGTAGCAACAAAAATAATTTTATGGTTGGGTCACAACATTAGGAACTGTATTTAAAGGGCCAGAAGGTTGAGAACCACTGAACTGGTAGATAGTGATAGCAATCTGGTTTAAGGCTGCAAGCATCTCACTGAAAGTGCATACTTGTGGTAAGTGAGATAGTATAACATGCCAGTAAACAAATATGCACCAGAAAATGTTAAGGCTACATTAAACAAAGTTCACATTTAAAAAATACATCATTTGGGAAAATAAAGGTGGTTATTTATTAAAAGAAAAAGGAGGCACAGGGGGAAAAAAAAGGCTTTCTTTTCGCCCTGGAGTTTCTCTGATGTGTTTTCAAGGCAACTCTGTGGTGCCAGGAAAAACAAAACAAAACCTTACTGTGAGGGATATAAATCAGTGTTAATTTCCCCCTTGTTTATTTGATGTAACTATTATAGTTGCTATCATGTAAAGTTGGGTGAAGTGTATGGAAAGAAATATATGTACAAGTAGACTTAATGGCCTAAATCTTATAAATGATTGCTGTAAGCCCCTTAAAGCCAGGAACTTATTTCCCTAGGGCACAGGATAATACTTGCACATAGACAGTAAGTAGTATATGTTGAATGAATTAATGACCAAAGATAGAGCGGTGCAGTACCAGGAAAGAGTGGAGAAGCTACTGGATTAGAGAGTTTCAAGGAAGAGGTGAATGGCAGTTGTAAGTATAACACAGGGCTTCTAGGGTCAAGTCTGAAAAATGTTCAGCTGCATTTGGCAGTTAGCACATCACTATGAACTTGATGAGAACAGTTTCCATGAAGTGTTCTTTAACAATGCCTCATTCTGTGACACAGTTGCTACTTTGTACAGTCCCTTAGTACTTTGTACATTATTGAAATGATGAGTTTGTATATATGCATTTTCCATGATACCATGAAGGGCATCAAGGACAAGGACCTGTCTCTTGTTTTTTGATTTGTTCGTTCTGTTTTGTTATTTTTGTATCACCAGAGCCTGGCACTATACCTGGCTTATATTAAGTGCTTACATATGAAGAGTCAAGCCCTATTACAAATTTTACTCTACAGATAAAGGTGTTTTGAAGTGTCTATATTGTAACTTTTCTAATTGTTATAGAGATATGTGATTAATGTGTTTAGCCAAGGAGATTATGTGTGTGTGTATGGAATGGTGGTTTATTTGGAACTAAAGCAATTTTAGATTTTGGGGGTATTTTTATCAGACAGATCCCGAATATAAATCTTACACTTGCCCGGTGAGGTTTGTTTACCCCAGTTCCCCTCTGGATAGTTTATAGCAGCGGTCGCCAACCTTTCGGACCTCATGGACCACCAGTGGTCTACGGACCACCGGTTGGTGACTGGTGGTTTATAGCTTCTTGAATTTGTAGTCCAGATTCTGTTACTCTGATTTGAGAGATCAAACCTCTTATCTTGGAAACTAAAAATCTTAATTTGCATTGGATCCATGTATCCTATCTAATAATAGACAAACATGGTAATTGACCATACCTTTGCTACACCTCCCATTGGCTAATCAACATGATATGCAAATTAACAGCCAACAAAGATGATGGCTAATTTGCATACTGCAGGCAGGGTGGGTCAGTGCCATCCTGCCTGCCCCGCTGCCATCCCGGCCTGCTATTTGCCACCTGGGGCAGTGGGGCGGGACAGCGCCATCCTGCCTGCCCTGCCACCATCCGGGCCTGCTATCTGCAACCCGGGGCGGTGGGCATTCCGTGTGCGACCCGACCCAGGGCAGCGGGGCGGGACAGCATAGCTCCTCTGTCACCCCTGCTTCCTCATCACAGCTCCCTTGGGGGCCTCAGCCTTTAGTCGGGCATCCCCCGAGGGCTCCCTGGCTGTCAGAAGGATGTCTGACTGCAAGCTTAGGCCTGATCCCCCGGGGAGTGAGCCTAAGTGAACAAGTGGACATCCCCCAAGGGGTCCTGGACAGCAAATGGGCACAGGCTGGGCTGAGGGACCCCCCCCCCCGAGTGCACAAATTTTTGTGCACCGGGTCTCTAGTATATATATATAAAAGCCTAAGCGACCATCCGACTGTTTGACCCTCCAACCGGTAGCTATGATGCTCAATGACCACCAGGGGCAGATGCTCAATGCATGGGCTGCCGAGCTGCAGTGACCTGGTGGCTGCTGTTCTGGGGTGACACACCTGGAACCAGAGAGGAGGGAGCCCAATTCTGAGGTGTGTCACCCGAGAACTGCCCTCTTGCAATCCGGGACCCCTCAAGGATGTCGAAAAGCTGGTTTCCGCCCAATCCCTGCAGGCAGGCCGAGGGACCCCAGGCCTCTAATATTCTACGTAATGGAAAGACCCTAGCTAAAGTCTGAAAGATTATATTCACTTCCCTTTTCACCTTTCAAGGACCTAGTTTGAGATAAGATCCCAATCTTATCTCTTTGGGATCTGTAGACTATGCATATTTGAATTTAGTAATTCTAGTTTCTTTAACAATTTAGCTGTGCAGATATTTTGGGTCTTTTTTCTTTTAAAATCTGGTATTTTTGCCCTAGTCAGTTTGCCTTAGTGGATCGAGCTTCAGTCTGTGGACTGAAGGGTCCCAGGTCTGATTTCCGTCAAGGGCACATGCCCAGGTTGCTTGATCCCCAGTAGGGAACGTGCAGGATTCAGCCGATCAATGATTCTCTCTCATCATTGATGTTTCTCTCTCTCCCTCTCCCATCCTCTCTAAAATCAATAAAACAATATATGTATTTTTAAAAAGCAATACACAGCTTTAACAAATACCAGATTTAAAAAAATATATTTTTGATTTCATAGAGGAAGGGAAAGGGAGAGATAGAAACATCAGTGATGAGAGAGAATCATTGATTGGCTGCCTCCTGCACAACCCCCTACTTGGGATCGAGCCTGCAACTCGGGCATGTGCCCTGACCGGGAATCAAACCATGACTTGGTTCATAGGTCAACGCTCAACCACTGAGCCATGCCGGCTGGTATGTCTATTGGTATTGAGATTTTATTTCGTGTTTTTTTAATTTTGATGATTCATATTGGAATACATGCATATTACCCCACACCATTCGTTCACTGTCAAGATAATAATCTATGCTTGTTTTGGTGCAGTACTCATTTTCTTAGTAGGAAGGTTATTTTTAGTATTTGTGGAAAGGTTCTCAAAGGAAATGTGAGCTTACAAGTGGTCACAAACCTCCTCTCCTTAGTTGTGCAAGACTGCTTACCATCTTGACTGCTATTTTTCTCTGAAACCTTTCAGATAGCAGTGGTACTTGCTTTCCCTCTCTAACTAGAAACATGACACATAACTTTTCTTTCTCTTTGCATCACTAAAGAGGTGAATTAACTTAGAAACAACATAAGGAATTTTCTTGATTTTAGTGGAATATCAACTTTCAAAAGCATTGGAATTACCATTATTTGAGGACATTTGGATTTGAATTATATATGATACTGTAGGTTACTGCCATTCTTATTTGGAATGAGGCAAATATAAATATATTTTACATTTTTATTTTATTTTTCCATCACCATTTATCCCCTCTGTCCCCTCCTCCACCCCCACCCCCCCACACATTCATACACACAGTCATCTCACTGTTATCCATGAGTTCTTTCCTTTTTTAAAATAAATACATATTTTTAAAATCTTTTTAAAAATATATTTTTTTATTGATTTCAGAGAAGAAGGGAGAGAGAGGAAGAAATATCAATGATGAGAGAGAGTCATTGATCAACTGTCTTCTGCACACCCCCCCTACTGGGGATTGAGCCCGCAACCCAGGCGTATGCCCTTGACCGGAATTGAACCCAGGACCCTTCACTCCGCAGGCTTATGCTCTATCCATTGGGCTAAACCAGCTAGGACTAAATAAATATTTTTTGACAAGACATTTATGGTTTAATAGGGAGATATCAAAATATATTCAGAAAAGCATTTCTTTTCGTAAATGGGTAGTTTATTCTCCTGTAGGGCACAGTGGTCATTCATAGATTGCCATATCTTTCATATTCATTTTCATGTCATTCTGAATATTACTCTTTATAAAGTAATTATGATTTTCTGTATAATAACCGTTTACGGACTGGGAAATTGGAATTCAATTTCTACTCTTTCCCCCCACCCCAATAGCCTCAGTACTTTATTATTCCTATAATGGCCCTGTTACCTTTATAAAAAATGTTTTTATTGATTTTTAGAGAGAGAAAGAAGGGAGAGAGAGAGAGACATTGATGAGAAAGAAACATAGATCGGTTGCTTCCTGTACACCTCTACTGGGGACTGAGCCTGCAACCTGGGCATGTGCCCTGACCTGGAATCAAGACAGCGACCTCTTGGTACATGGGTTGATGCTCAACCACTGAGCCACAGCAGGTGGGCAGTCCTGTTTTCTTTGTATGTCTAGTCACTGAGCTTCTCTTCCTCCTAAGCTGTGAAACCTAAAGCTGATTATCTTACTTTTAAGCACCTGTTTGCTTCAGAATATAGAGCAAGATTTTTAGTTTTATGGGTGTAGTTATGGACCCTTTTGAGAGTTTGATGAAGAAACAGATTTTGTACCCAGAAAAATTTATATTACATACAAAATTTTGTTTACAGTTTCAGGAGGTTCATGGATCTCTCATTACCATCCTGCTAAAAATTCCTGGTATAGATAGAGATAAGAAAACACCTAGTTATTTTTGTCCTTTTTTGGTAGTGTTAACAGTGGTTTGCCAACTCCACCACCATTTTTCACCAGAAATACTTCAGTGCTACTTTGCATATAGTAAAGTGTGTTTTGGGGGTATTAGTGGGTATTTCTTTAGAGTTTTATGTTGCAAAGAAAATGGGGAAATAAGAGGTCACATCCTCAAAAAAAATAAAGAGAAAACTTTGCAGTTGTATAAAACTAAATTTTCCCTGAGAGCATTGCAGTGTTCAAGCATTGTTTTGTTTAGGTTTCAAAACTGAAATAGAGTAAGGGCTGAATTCTTAATCTGTAGTCTGGGGTTTTGCCATGAGGCAGGTCCTTGTAAGAAGGAGAGCCAGTATACTGTAAGAGGCTGGTTTAGTGAAGGAGGCCTGTAACCTGTATGTAGTCTTTTTCTCTAGCATTGTGCATTATTATCAACATGAAAGCTTGTCTGATAACTTTTGTAGTCTGTCTCCGTCAGTATTTTGAGTAGGTAGTAGTTTGAAGACCAACCTACTGGTGGCCCTAAGAGATTAGAACTCTGGAAACCTGACTGCAGTATTCTTATTACTCAAATTATTTTTTTAAAAAAATATATTTTTTATTGATTTTAGAGAGAGGGGAAGCGAGAGGGAGAAACATTGATGACAGAGAAACATCAGTTGGCTGCCTCCTGCAACCCGGGGCATGTGCCCTGATTGGAATCGAACCAAAACCTTTTGGTGCATGGGATGACACTCATCCAACTGAGCCACACCCACCATGGGCACTCAAACTATTCTTGATTTTGAGCCAGCTCTGGCTGTTTTTATGTGCCTTAAATATCCTGATGGTTGACTTAGTTTTCTTTCTGAATTATTTGTATTTGGCACAAAATGTGTGAGGACACAGCTTCATTTTACATCTTTTAAAGAATAGATGGCATATATTTGTGAGAGGTTTTACCTGAAAGAGACTTCTTTGTTCATATAATAGTTTGTAATGGTTGGAGTGGGTATGACATGAAAGCTTTACATGCAAATGTGCTATATATTTTATCCTTTACCTCCTGATAAACAGTAGGTATAACTCAGGTTTCACCTCCTCTGTGAAGCCTTCCGTAATTCATCTTTCCCTCTTAACTCCCAGAATCGGCCACTTCCTCCTCTGTGCCTCTACTGAACCCTGTATGTATTTTTTCACAAATAGCATTCCCTATTTGTTTATAGTCTATTTCACTGTGCTAGACTATAAGCTTCTTAGGGATATGGTCTATATCTTACTCATTTTTGTGTATAATGCCTGGCACATAGAAGATACTCAGAATGTTTTATGAATGAATGGGTAAATAAACAGTTTATTAAAGAATATTATAAAGCGCTCAAGGCAGGGATTAAAAACTCGGATGCCTTCAGGATCCAGACATAAATGAGTTAAGCAGACTTGGTAGGGCAGCTGTTACTCAGTTCCAGCCAATTGGTGCCTTATGGGCATGCTTGACCTTGTGTTGCCAGATCTTTTCAGTTTTTAAGAGAAATTAGATATTTGTATTTTTATTTGAAATCTTTCAATTAAATGTTGCAAATTCAGATTTTAAAAAAATACTTAATTTTTAAAATAATTATTGTTGATAAAAAACTTTATTAATGTATAATTTACATACAAAAAGTGTATATATAATGGGTGTATAGCTCAATTAATTTTCACAAACTGGACAATTTTTTTTTATGGGCCAAACAAAATTGGATTGACCTGTAAGCCACCAGTTTGCAATTTATGACAAAGGCCATATAGGAAACTGTATAGTTTAGTTAAGAATCACCTTATAGCCCTAACCGGTTTGGCTCAGTGGTAGAGTATCGGCCTGTAGACTGAAGGGTCCCAGGTTCGGTTCTGGCTAAGGGCATGTACCTTGGTTGTGGGCTGGATCCTCAGTAGGGGTGGTGCAGAAGGCAGCTAATTGATGCTTCTCTCTCATAGATGTTTCTAACTCTCTATCCTTCTCCCTTCCTCTTTGTAAAAATCAATAAAAGTATATATTTTTTTAAAGAATCACCTTATAAGGGTGGGGGCGGACTGGGGGGAGGGTTACGGGGGGGGGTAGGGACATATGTAATACTTTCAACAATAAAGATTTTTTTAAAATATATTTTATTGATTTTTTCACAGAGAGGAAGAGAGAGCGATAGAGAGTTAGAAACATCGATGAGAGAGAAACATTGATCAGCTGCCTCTTGCACACCTCCTACTGCGGATGTGTCCGCAACCAAGGTACATGCCCTTGGCTGGAATCCAACCTGGGACCTTTCAGTGCGCAGGCCAGCGCTCTATCCACTGAGCCAAACCGGTCAAGGCTAAAGATTTTCTTTTTTATTATATTTTATTGATTTTTTTTTTTTTTTTTTTTTACAGAGAGGAAGGGAGAGGGATAGAGAGTTAGAAACATCAATCAGCTGCCTCCTGCACACTCCCTACTGGGGATGTGCCCGCAACCAAGGTACATGCCCTTGACCGGAATCGAACCTGGGACCCTTGAGTCCGCAGGCTGACGCTCTATCCACTGAGCCAAACCGGTTAGGGCAGGGCTAAAGATTTTTTAAAAATCACCTAATAAGTAAGAATGTCTTAAAGAGACACATCAACCAAATGCAATGTATGAGCCTTTTTTGGATTACGATTCAAATAAATCAAATGTAAGTGAACATTTACTAAATTATGGGAAATTTGAATATTGATTGGCTGTTTAAAAAAGTTAAAGAATTGTTCATTATTTTAGATGTAATATAGTTGGATTTTTTAATTGACTTTATTTTTTTCAAGCAGTTTAGAGAAAAATTGAGCTAAAGGTATAGAGAGTTCCTATATACCACTTCCTATATACTATATGCCCCAACACATGCACAGCTTCCTCCATTATCAAAGTCCTGCATTAGAGTGGTACATTTGTTATGATTGATGAACCTATATTAACACATCATTACCACCCAAAGCCCATAGTTTACATCTTGGTGGTATACATTCTATGCGTTTTGACAGCATTATAGTATCATACATGCTTTTTTTCTATTGATTTTTAGAGAGAGAGAAAGGGAGGGAGGAGGAAAGAGAGAGACATACATTGATGTGAGAGAGACACATCGATTGGTCGCCTCCCACCGGTGCCTGATCTGGGGCCAGGGATCTATGCTCTAACCCAGGGGTCCTCAAACTTTTTAAACAGGGGGCCAGTTCACTGTCCCTCAGACCGTTGGAGGGCCGGACTATAGTTTTAAAAAATACTATGAACAAATTCCTATGCACACTGCACATATCTTATTTTGAAGTAAAAATACAAAATGGGAACAAATACAATATTTGTATTTGCATGTGGCCTGCGGGCCGTAGTTTGAGGACCCCTGCTCTAACCACTGTGAAACACCAGCCAGGGCTATACATACCTATTTTTAAAAAGAGTCCTTAAAGATACATACTTTATTTGTGGATGTAATGAAATGATACTGGAATTTGCTTTAAAATAATTTGGGAGGAGTGTGAAAGTTCAGGTTTAAATGAAACAAGATTGACCATGTGTTGATAATCATTGAAGCTGAGTAGTGAGTACATGGTAGTTCATTATATTAGAATCTTTGTTTTTTATGTATATGTATATATTTATTGATTTCAGAGTGGAAGTGAGAGGGAGAGAGATTGATGAGAGAGAATCATTGATTGGCTGCCTCCTGCACGCCCCACACTGGGAATTGAGCACACAACCTGGGCATATGCCCTGATCGGGGATCAAACCATGATCTCCTGGTTCATAGGTTGACACAACCATTGAGCCACGCTGGCAGGGCAGAATCTTTGTTTTTTAACACGTTTGAAATTTTCTGCCTTCAAAAGTAAAGAGTCAGGGTTAAGGCTGAAGTATGATATTTGGGGTCTAAGATAATGGAATACCAATGTTGGTGAAAGAATATAAATTTCTGGAACTGAAGTCTGTAAAGGTAATGACATTTTCATTTTTCATTTATAGGGCCTGAAAGTCAGTATACTAAGACTGCTCAGGAGATTGTGAACGTCTGTTGCCAGACATTGACTGAGGTAGGTGGTGAAGAGGAGATCCCCTTGGGATTTAACTTTATGGAATCCCACTGTTCCCTTGGATGAGCAGACCTTCTTTGCCTATCCTATTTTAAAATGTAGCATCATGCTCCCCCCACCCTCACCCCATAGCCCTTATTTCCTTCCCTGCTTTATTTTCCTACCTAGAACTAAATGTGGTGTTTTTTTTTAGTAATTTGTTTATTGATTTTAAGCTAAAATCAAATTTTTGTATATTGAGTTAAATACAATATATTATTAAAACTAATTTTACCTATTTTTACTTTTTAAATGTGGCTACTAAATTTAAAAAAAAATTACATTAGTGGCTAGCATTATATTTTTGATATATAGCAATACACACTTTAATTTGCACCTCTCTGATGATTAGTGACATTCATTTGTTTTTGCTTTTACTTCCCTTGCCTTTTTAAAATTGTTTTATTGCTTAAAGTATTACAAAGAGTACTACACATGTCTCCTTTTTTCCCCCGCCCTTGACAATCCCCTGGCCTCCCCTACCCCCCAGTGTCTTATGTCCATTGGTTATGCTTATATGCATGCATACATGTCCTTTGGTTGATCTCTTACCCCCCTCCCCCCTGCCCCCCAACCCTCCCCGGCCTTCTTGCTGCAGTTTGACAATCTGTTTGAGGCAGCTCTGCCTCTGTATCTATTATTGTTCAAAAGTTTATAATGGTCTCTATTATCCATGAATGAGTGAGATCATGTGGTATTTTTCCTTCATTGACTGGCTTATTTCACTTAGCATAATGCTCTCCAGTTCCATCCATGCCATTGCAAATGGTAAGAGTTCCTTCTTTTTTACAGCAGCATAGTATTCCATCGTGTAGATGTACCACAGTTTTCTAATCCATTCATCTACTGATCGGCACTTAGGCTGTTTCCAGATCTTAGCTATGGTGAATTGTGCTGCTATGAACATAAGGGTGCATATATCCTTTCTGATTGGTGTTTCTGTTTTCTTGGGATATATTCCTAGAAGTGGGATCACAGGGTCAAATGGGAGTTCCATTTTTAGTTTTGTGAGGAAACTCCATACTGTCTTCCATAGTGGCTGCACCAGTCTGCATTCCCACCAGCAGTGCACGAGTGTTCCTTTTTTTCCACATCCTCTCCAGCACTTGTCATTTGTTGATTTGCTGACGATAGCCATTCTGACAGGTGTGAGATGGTACCTAAATTTTTTTTTTTTTAACAAACTATATAGGGTGTTATATGTACGTACACTTGGAGTAATTATAAAGGCAGTGTTTATTAAAATACATTTCATTTAAAAAATTGAGCTATCAGCTATTAAAGTGTGTATACATTTTTTGGGGACACCCTGTAGCTATTTACTTTGTCATGTGTCCTGCCTCTAGAATAGAAGCTCCATGAAGACAGAAATTTTTCTCTGCTTTGTTTACTTTTGTATCCCTAGTGTTTAAAACACATTTTCAGTGAATTCATTACTTTTATTTCTCAGTATGATGAACATTTGACTCAACTTGAGAAGGATATTTGTACAGCTAAAGAAGCAGCTTTGGAAGAAGCAGAATTAGACAGTTTGGACCCAATGACCCCAGGGCCTTACACACCTCAGGTGAGTCTGAGGAGTAGGAACTTCCTCTTTTTTTTTAATCTTTATTGTTGAAAATATTACAGATGTCCCCTTTTTTTCTCCCCTTGGCGCCCTCCACCCTGCTTCCGCCCCCTCCCCAGGCCTTCACTACACTATTGTCTGTGGCCATGGGTTATGCATATATGCATATACATTTTTTTGTTTAATCTCTTCCCACCCGCACCCCCTTCCCTCTGAAATATTTCAGTCTATTGCATGCTTCAATGTCTCTGGTTCTGTTTTGTTTATCAGTTTATTTTGTTCATTAGATGCTACATATAAGTGAGATCATGTGATACTTGTAGGAACCTCTTATAGTTCTATTGGTTTGGGAAATTGGGAGCATGTTAACAGCTGTATTTACTGAGATACCCTTCTTCTCTGTCCTTCCTCTTCCTATGCCTTTCGTGTGCTTTCTTGTCTTCTCAAAGGCTAAGGTGAGTGAGGGCCATGGGTCTTGGTGGCCTTATTGAATTCAGAAGAGTCAGGTGTGGGATGAATGAGTGGGGTGGGTCTTAGTTGTTTAAGCAGTATGGAGGAATACCAGATTCCTGACTACTATGGCCAGAGGCCTTCCTCTTGAGTCTCTGGAGCTCCCTTACCTATGAATTGGGGCTCTGGCACGTCCCTAGGGTATATACTTCTCAAGTATAGATGCGAGCCACATTGTTCCTATGCCTTATATATTCCTGATTATTCATTCCCTCAGATGTATCTTAGTGTAGCTCAGATGTCGCCCATTTTCCTGGATTGATTCCCACACTTTGTAAATGAGACAGGTAATATTTATCATCTTAAAGACTAGACTAGAGAGTAGGATTAATAAGAAATTTTAGTGATTTTGTTCTTGCCCTTGAATATAATGAGTATATTCCATCAATACTATGCTCTTAAGAGAGATGGCATATTTGAAGAATAGAACTTACCCAGAATATAGCTTGCACTAAGGTAAAGTAGAAAGTACATGAAGTTTGGCATAAAATAGGCTGGGTTTGAATCTTAGCTCTGCTACTTTTTAGTTTTGTGAACTTGCGGGAAGTTAACTTAATCTCCTAACTCAGTTTCCTTTTCTCTAAAATGTACTTTTCCAGATTATTGTAAATATGAAATAAATTAATTTTAGCCTGGCACACTAAGTAAGCATTCAGTAAATGTTTGTTTTCTTATCTGTACAAAAGTTGTCTACAAAGTTTTCAAAGGCCCTTTCAAATTTAACCAAATTTTTTAAAAAATAATTTTTATTGATTTCAGAGAGGAAGGGAAAGGGAGAAATAGATAGAAACATCAATGATGACAAAGAGTCATTGATTGGCTACTTCTTGCACACCCCCAACTGGGGACCAAGCCTGTAACCCAGGCATGTGCCCAGGATTCGAACCGTTGACCTCCTTGTTCATAGGTCGATGTTCAACCACTGAGCCACGCTGGCCGGGCTAACCAAGTATTTTAATGTAAAATTTTCTCAATTCCCATTGAAAAACTTTTTTTCATTCTACTCAGGTTTTGCTCTGTACTGATAATGCAACCTAAATGATTTCTGTTGGATTATTGCTGTCTATATCTCATTCATGCACTCGTCCTATCTATCTTTTACTCTCTCTTTCATTACAAAACATAGGTTACTGAGGGGCCATGTATAGAGACTCCTAAGGTATTTCTTCCAGGCCCATAACAAGAAAAGGTTTTTGAAGTGTGTTGGGCAGATTGGGTCAGGGGGGCTTGGGTGAGTGATGTTGCCTGGGAAGGCCGTATTTGCTAATAGGCCTACAGCTTCCACCAGGTGCTTTCTGGTAAGTTAAAGGCTGGGTTTTAGCCATCCTTCCCCAGGACATTCTAGCCACGAAGTGGCACTTGGTTTGCCTAGTGTATGACAGCGTGGGCCCAGTTCTTTGGTGAGTCAGAGCCTTAGACCTGAAAGTCTTCTTCCTTCCTTCTCTACCCATCCCATGCTGTGTCAAATGGCTAAAGCAAACCTGGCAACTATTCTCCCTCCTGAGCAGTAGCTGTAGTTTGGTGCAATTAGAGGGTCTTCTATGAAGAATAGGGTGTAGGTAGTTCCTCTTCATTATTCCAGTTCACCCTCTCATCATTGCCTTTACTCATATATACAAATTTTAAAATAATAAGCCCAATTCATTACCTCTTAACCTGAGGAAGATGCACATGAGTGATTGTCCTTACTCATTACTACTCTCAAACCCAAATGTTATTAGAGTGTTGCATAAGTTTAACCTGTCATAATACAATTATGACTGTATAGAAACATAACAGTAACCATATTTTACTTCCAGCTCTAAATGATGATAGTCAATAATTTATTTTTACTCAGCCATTTCTGCCTAGCTTGTATTGTATCATCGTACATTCAGCTTAATGCTTTATTTAAAACTGCTTACTTTGCAGTTTCCCATAGAGCCTTTCATTTCTTGATTTTCTCTTCTGTCCCATAATTAGTTTATCTGCTCTGTCATCCTTTAAATTCTGTTTGACCTCCCTGTCTCCAAAACACTCTTCTCAGTCAGCCTTGCTTGTTAAAAAAAACCCCACAAAGTAACATGTTGGTTTTTTAAAAATAAAATTAACATGTTCATTGGGAAAAAATTGGAAAATATAAAGAAGAAATGAGTTCCCTAAAATAAAGTTCACTACTCAGAATTAACCACTGTGCACATTTGGTGTGTGTTTATAGACAAACATTTTTTTTAAACCCTCCCTGAGGCTATTTTTCCATTGATTTTTAGGGAGAGTGGAAGAGAGAGGGAAAGACAGAGAGAACATTGATGTGAGAGAAACACATTGATTGGTTGCCTCCTGCACATGTCCTGACCAGGGCCTGGGCCTGGAAGGAGCCTGCAACCGAGGTACGTGCCCTTAACTGGAATGGAACCCGGGACCCTTCGGTCCATAGGCTGACACTCTTATCCACTGAGCCAAACCAGCTAGGGCTATAGACAACTTTAAAAAAAATGTTTTTATTGATTTTTGAGAGTAAGGGAGAGGGATAGAGAGAGAGAAACATTGCTGAGAGAGAAACATCAATCATCCCCTATTGGGGATCCAGCCCATAAGCTGGGCATGTGCCCTGACCATGAATCGAATTGGTGACCTCTTGGTTCATGGATCGACACTCAACCACTGAGCAACACCAATCAGGCCTATAAACAACTTTTAAAATGAAATTGGTCAAGATGTTTTTGGGTCTTACTGTTTTCACTTCACATTGTATTACAAGTACTTTATTTTATTAACTAGTCTTTGAAAATAAGATTTTTTAAATAGCTGCATAATATTTTTATCCTCAGAGAACACTTTCCTGTTTCTCCAGCCTGTTCTTTATTGATTCTTCCTACCCTATTTTCACTGAATAAGTCTATTTGCTAAATCCTTGTTCTCTTCAGGATAGGGAAGAAGGTATCTATAATTTATCGAATACCGGGCATTGGGTAAGGAGTTTTTACATCTCTTAAATCTCCCAACAACCATGTTTTACAATTGAGGAAACCAAGATTTAGAGAGATTAAGTAATTTGTTAAAGTTATTCAGCAAGTGATGGAGCCAGGACTCAAACCCAGGGCAGTTTACTTCAAACGCCATGATTTTTCACCACACCATTTTGCCTCATAGCATCCTCTGGTGAGCTCTTATTGGTATTGAAATTTCTTAATCCCATTTCCTATTAGGTATCGCTAAACCAATCAAAATAGCACTGGTTTGAAGTTCTGGGCCTAAAAAACAATAAGGCAAGGCTTAGAAGAAGCTAGGTTGTTGACCAGAAAGCTGTGAGGACGTAAATTGTCCCATAACTTTGATACTTTCTGCTTCAGGAATCTAATGAGCATACATATTAGATGCCTCTCTATTAGAAGGAGCAACATTTGTAAGATTCCCCAAAACCTGTCCATAAAGTTGTTTCAAGCTGTGTTTTCTCAATAAATGGATATGTCTGCATGACCTTTTTCTTCAGTGAGTGCTCTAAAGGGGCATCTCTGTAGTTCTTACTCCCTTTCCTAAATAGAAGCTAAGTTATATGATTTGTGCCACAGCCACCTGATTTATATGATACCAACACATCCCTCAGTATGTCTCGAGATGCCTCTGTATTTCAAGATGAGAGCAATATGTCTGTCCTGGATATTCCCACTACCACTCCAGAAAAGCAGGTGACACAGGTAGGATATTCTTTTTCTCTTTGTGAGATTGGTAGTATACATCAGAGTGGGGGAGTGGTGGTGGGGGTATATGACATGTGTCAAGGATAATTGAGCTCCTTGGCTGTGGGAATACAGGTTAAGAATGTGATTTCAAGGTGGGAAGGTGGCAGGTCGCATAATGCTCCAGGGCTGAGATAGGCTGGGTGAGGAAGACTCTGATGTAGATATTGAAGGGTATAATGATGAAGAGGAGATGGGAAACCTAAGATTCCAGCCCCAGTGAGTATGCTTACAGAAACCTATGGTTACATTATATCTTTATATCAGTGGTTCTCAACCTTCTGGCCCTTTAAATACAGTTCCTCATGTTGTGACCCAACCATAAAATTATTTTCGTTGCTACTTCATAACTGTAATGTTGCTACTGTTATGAACCATAATGTAAATATCTGATATGCAGGATGGTCTTAGGTGACCCCTGTGAAAGGGTCATTCGACTGCCAAAGGGGTCGCGACCCACAGGTTGAGAACCGCTGCTTTATATGATATAGAAGCCCCCACCAGTACAGGGCAGGCCAAATCCCAAGGCAATAT
Organism: Myotis daubentonii; assembly: GCF_963259705.1. Taxonomy (NCBI): domain Eukaryota; kingdom Metazoa; phylum Chordata; class Mammalia; order Chiroptera; family Vespertilionidae; genus Myotis; species Myotis daubentonii. Next base: position 89,026,967 of record NC_081861.1, on the reverse strand, counting down.
CAGAGAGTCTCCATAGTGAGTCCTAGTCTGACTTTAATCCTTCAAACCAGATAAACAAGTCTATCCACCAAAATTACTCTCTACTGCCTGTCCCCATGGGCAAAGTCAGGCACAGCAGAACTTCAGGGAAGGCACAAGTGTGAAAAGTATATGATACATCAGAGCAACCTGACAGGTGACTAAAAAGAACAGCTGTATTCAGAGACAAGAGTTCAAAATAATTGCTCTGCTACTCTATGTATGCTATAATCTAAATTAAAATTATTTATGAAATTAGATTAAATTTTTTAAATTGGCTGTTTCTAGTGTATCAGAAGATACTTCTTTATTTTTATTAATTTTTAAAAATCTTAACCTGAGGATTTTTTTTTCATTGAGCTTTAGGGAGGGCCGAGGGTGAGAGAAAAAAGAAATCAATGTGAGAGACACATTAATTGGTTGCCTCCCACTTAACCGAGGTCGGGAATAGAACCTGCAACTGAGGTACTTGCCCTTGACCAGGAATCAAACCAGAGACCCTTCTGTCTGTGGGACAATACCCTAACTACTCTGGCCAAGGCAGAAGATACTTCTGATCTGAAGCCAGAAATCCTATCAGCTTATCTCAGTCAGGGTTCTACTGGAGAGTGCAAAACACAAAAGGATTTTTTTCTATCTCGAAATGTTCAACTCAAGCTAAGGAAAGTTTGGATTAGAATGGAAGAGGCTCCTTTTGATGATATAGTAAGAGTAGACCAAGGACCTTCCTGTTCTTTGGGTTTTTTACCCTTACTGTGATTTTCAAAGAATGAATGGGGGAAAATGCATATGTATTGAGCTGTGTTAACAGCCCCCACTAGCTGTGGGGTTGGCTAGGATATCAGGGAGGAGCATCCATCCAGAGTGAGAGCCCTCATTAACTCCTCCTACAGGCATGTCCGTCAATGATGTGCTATTTGTGTTCCTTACTCAGATGCTCCAGGGGAAACCTAAGACTCCAGCCCCAGTGAGTATGCTCATAGAAAGCTATGGTTGCATTATACCTTTATATGTAGGGGCCCAACCAGAGGGCAGGCCAAATCCCAAGGTGATATCAGAGAGTCTCCATAGTGAGTCCTAGTCTGACTTTAATCCTTGGAACCAGCTAAACAAGTCTAGCTACTAAAATTACTTGATTTCTTGTGAGGCAGCTAGGGGGGCTGTTGGTGTCTGGTCTCTTACTTGAGTGAGTGATTGGATTTTGACCCCCAACTGGTCCTATTCAGGAAGGTGAAGATGCAGATGGTGATCTTGTAGATGAAGAGGAAGGAACCGTGCAACAGCCTCAAGCCAGTGTCCTCTATGAGGATTTGCTTATGTCTGAAGGAGAAGATGATGAGGAAGATGCTGGCAGTGATGAAGAAGGAGATAATCCTTTCTCTGGTAAGTCTTGCTCCTTTGCTTCTGTAACTGGGTAGCTCACCAAAGCACCCTCAGGACTGGATAGGAAGCTCTTGGCCACATATGCTCTTTTAATGAAGTTCTACTAATACTAGTAGACCTCAGAGTACAGAGCACTCAGTGGTAGGCTGATCAAATTCATTAGCCTTAGAGGAAGTGAAGAAATAAAACACAGGAGATACAAAAGTTGACAGTGCCTAAGTAGCACCTTTTATTTGAATACTTGATAAAAACAGAAAAGAAGTGTTATATGTAGCAATAAGGAAGTAAAATTAAGAAAAAAGATCCTGTTTTCAGATGTTTTATGGGTCAGTGGCAATGGCAAGAGAAAAGTATAGGAGAAAAAGATAACAAGAAAAACAGATTGAACTGAGATGGAAAAGAAAAAACGGTTATTTGGATTCAGTTTCTAAACTACAGATCTTGCCATTGTTGACCCTAAGTGAGGTGAGAAGTCCAAGCAAGATACCTATATAGATGTGTGGGGTAACTAGTTTTGGAAGACCAAGCCAAAGATGTTAATTCTGTCAAGCTTACCTCAGAATCTCTTTTCACAGCTATCCAACTGAGTGAAAGTGGAAGTGACTCTGATGTGGAATCTGGTGGGATAATACCCAAACAGCCCCGCATGCTTCAGGAGAACACAAGGATGGGCATGGAAAATGAAGAAAGCATGATGTCCTATGAGGGAGACAGTGGGGAGGCTTCTCATGGTTTGGAGGATAGCAACATCAGGTAATCGACAGCAACATGCTACGGGGCTGTGGCATCAGTGCCCAGCTATGATGTCAAAGGGCCCAGCATCAGATTACTTTCATCCATCAAACATTTCCTGAGCGCCTAGAAGGGCCAGGCACTGTGGTAGGCCCTTGGGAATACACAGAGGAACAAGATTTATCCTGCCCTTGAGGAGCTCACAGTCTAGTGGAAGAGACTGATACAAACAAAATCATTACAAATACAATGTGATAAGTGCTACAGCATAATTTAAGTACGAAGTGTCAAATCACCAGTGAGGAGGAGGTGTTTCACCCTGCTTGGGAGTAAACAGGGAAAGTTTCACAGACAGGGAACATTTGAACTGGGCCTTACAAGATGAATAATAGTCTACTAAGTAGATAAGTCGCAGCAGGTGAGGAGATCCTCAGTGATGTAACAGTATGTTCAAAGGCACAGAAATGTAACAAAGTATGTTCCAGAGTGAAGGGAGGTTGTTGGGAGATATGGCGCTAAAGGTAGCAACGTTTTATATTGCAGAAGACCTTAAATGGCATGCTAAAACATTTAGATTTGAGGTAATGGGAATCATTTATAGAAAAGGAAGTAACATCAAATTTGTGTATTAAATAACTATGAAAACGATAAGGATCTCAACTGGGATCTGTTAGGGAGGAGAAAGGGACATATTCAAGAGCTATTTAGAGGGTAGATGGACTGGATTTAGGAGATCAGGTAAAAAAATGAATGGGAATGTCAATGAGATGGGAAAGGGGAAGAACAGGCATAAGGTGGGGTGGGAAAGGAGTCAAAAATGAATTTGTGTTTGGACATGTTGGATTTAAGGTACGTACTTATGATATATCTAGCCAGAGGTAGCCAGGAAGCAGTTAGAGTCTTAATTTATTCATTTAGCAAATATTTATCACAAGTACAAAAGTCACTATGATATGGTCTCTTCCTCTGTTGAGTTCATGGGGGACCTAAAACAGGTCAACAGATGACTGACCGGTCACAGTGTAACATGAAAAGTGCTGTGATAGGCAACCACAGGATTTTTCTGGGGCTTGGATAGGAGTGGGATAGGGGAGCTGGTTAGAGAAGGAAACAGCTGAATCAGAAATAAAAAATTTTGAAAGTATGCATCCATTTTGGCCCCAAAATTTCATGTCTAGGAAATGCTACGGGAATAATAAAACACCTTCATCAGAATGTTTGAACAAGGATGTTTATCACAGCATTGTTTCTAATAGTGGGAAAATTAGAGACAGCTTAAATGTCTTAGTGAGAGACTGTTAAATAAATTATGTCACAGCCATACAGTGGAATACCTTGCATCTATAAAAATGATTCTGTAGATGTATGTTTATAAAGATGTTCATTATAATCATTAGTGACAAAAGCAGATTCCTAAAGAGTATATAGAGTATTCTAATTTTGTAAATAAGAAATGTTTAAACATTTAAGTGAAGTGCATAGAAAAAAAGTTGGAAGATCGTATATACCAAAATATTACCTCTGGGTAGTGGAGTTATTGGTGATTTCTTCTTCTTTTTTTCTGGTTGTATAATCTGATTTTTTTAAACCAATGAACGTGAATTATTTATGTGATTTTTTTAAAGTAAAATTAAGAATAAACAAACAAACAAAAAATAAAGCACACTCTGGCAGAAGTGTGATTAATTGAAGGAGAGTAAGACTAGAGGCATGAAGACTGATTTCAGTGGTGATGGCCAGAGATAACAAAGGATTAAGGCAAGGCATGCAGAGTAGGGATGGGAAGAAGGGGATAAAGACAAGATATATTGAAGAGGTAGAATCTTTAGGACTGTTGATTATTTGGAAATGTAGATGAGTAAAGCAATAAGTGGTAGATGAAACTATGAGGCTATCAGAGCATTTATGGTCACATAAGCTGGCAGTGTGTTGTTCGAGCATAGTAGAGTTTCTTTCATTCTGCTTCTTGTGTATATGCAGTTGGCAAGTTGACGTTTTTGAACAGGATCACTTTTCTCTTAGGGACCTGTAGAACAGTCCAGAACTAGTCACTTTAGTGTCCAGGGGAGGTGAGATGGGCTGATCCCTTGGTAGCACCAAAAACGGGACTGGTCAGCTAGAGGATGATGCCCGAGCTTGAGAGATGACATGTTTCTCTTCTCAGTTATGGGAGCTATGAGGAGCCTGATCCCAAGTCGAACACCCAAGACACAAGCTTCAGCAGCATCGGTGGGTATGAGGTATCAGAGGAGGAAGAAGATGAGGAGGAAGAGCAGCGCTCTGGGCCGAGCGTGCTATGCCAGGTCCACCTGTCAGAGGACGAGGAGGACAGTGAGGATTTCCACTCCATTGCTGGGGACAGTGACTTGGACTCTGATGAATGAGGCTTCCTTTGGGCCTCCTTGGTTAGCCTTCCCTGTTCTCCAGTCTAGGTGATTTAATTTGTTTATATTTGTACAGTGTCTGATCCTGAAATCACCAGATTAATTAACACCTTAGCCTTTAAAAAATAGTAAGTAAATAATAATGAACTAATCACCTCTCCTGATCTTCCTGGGGGCAATGTCACCCTTTGGATTAAAATCAAGCAACTCCCTTCCCCCTTACACTGATAAAAATAGAGCAATCTCCTCCTCCTTCAGTGCTTGCCTTTAACTTCATTAATTGCTTTGTATCATTTTTCCCTGGGGAAGGAGGAGAAATTATGAAAGGACTAATAGCTTTATGTTCTCTTGGTATATTAGAAATTTTCCAAGCATGGTATCATTTCAGTTTTCTAGCAGGCTGGAACAGGTGACAGCCCCCCTGCTGGGACAGGGAATTGGGTTCTTTCTGGTGGTCTCTATGCCACACTGACCACATAAACCTATTGAACAAACTGCCCATTATTTTATTTATTTGATAATGCAATGCCTTGTTCCTAAATGAGTTTGAGGCAAATGATTACAAATCTTTGAAACAGCCTGTTTGTCAGAAGTGATATGTTGCCATGTAAATGTGTTCTGTCCCCCACCCCCACGAGAAATGATAGGAAAATGGTAAGTTCCTTGGGGCAAAGACTGTGTCTTCTGTTTCTTTTCATGCTTAGGATATGGTTCTGTGCATAGTAGGTACTCAGTAAATGTTTCTAGAATCATAAAATTCTCAACAGATTTGTTATTAAACATCTGCTTTATCATAAGCACTCTATCAGATCCTTGGGATGCAAAGCTAAATAAGACACAATCCTTTTACCCAAAGAGCTTACCATCAAGTTGGGGGAAGGGGAGTGAAATTCAAAACATGTTAATAAAGCATTACAGTTCTGTGAGAGAAGTGCAATTAAAGAGCTAGATATAAAGTATAGGAGAAAATAGAGGAGTGATCATGTCTGAAAAAGTAAGGGAAGTCTTCCTTGAGGTCATTTATAAGCTGATTGTTGAAGAATTAGTAGGAGCTTGCTAGATGGGAAAGTCCAGGCAGAATGTAACATGAAGTGAAAATGCTGAAGTCTAGAAATGGCAGAGTGTGTTCCTAGTTTGTTTGTTTGTTTGTTTGTTTGTTTGTACCTGCCTTGTTCCAGAAAGGACTAAAGGTGGTTTAGTTCCAGTCCTTTAATACTGGATTGGCTAGAGAGGAGACTGGAAGATGGCCAGTAAGCATATTGGGAGCTTTGATTTTGTTGCCAATTAATATGAATTTTATAGGAATTGAGGAGCTCTAGTGGAGTGATATAATCAGGTTTGTGTTTTAGAAATTTTCTGTATATTGAATGAAGAAATTGAAGAATCATGTAACAAGTGTGATCCCATTTTTGTAAAAGACAAAATCATGTGTGTCATATTTATATGTGTTTATATATATTTGTGTGTGCAAAGGAAAGGGTCTTAAAGGATATTTGCTAAAATTGTTCACAGTGATAACCTCTGGGGAATGAGCTTGGAGGTGAGGGGGCTTATGTGGTTGTATGTATGCTGGGTGGGGTACTGTGCTTTTATTTCTGTATTGTTTGAATTTTTTACAAGTATGTATTATTTTTGTAATAAAAATGTTTTTAAAAAATGAAGCAGTAGTGTGGAGAGTGGTTTGGAGGGGAGCAAATCTAGTTCAAGTAAGGAGTAATGGGGCCCAAACTAAGGCTTTGGCATTAAGATGGTAAGATCAGGATGAATTCGAGAGATCTTTAAGGAGTAGAATCAATAGAACTTGATAACCAATTAAATTAGCATTTGGGGGTGGAAGAAGACAAGGAATGTAAGGTGGCTTTTGGAATTTTGGTTTGGGAGAGTGAGTAGGTTCAGGGTATTCATACATTCATTCAACATTTATCAACCTATTTTTATCAAGCAGTCTGCTAGATGCTGATACAGAAATAAAATATAGTTTCTAATTGCAGAGAACTTAGATTTAGAATAAGAGGTAGATATGTAAATAAGTTGAATAAAAAGTGATCATTGCGATACATATTTACAAGGTTCTGTGGTGAGAGGAAGGAGTTACCAACTGCTTACGGAGTAAGAATGGGAAATCTTCAAAAGGAGACCCTTGTGATAGATTATGAAGAATAGGAAGGAGGGAAGGGAAGTGGGCATTCTAGGCAGAGAGAACAGGACTTAGGAGCATGAAACTACATGGCGTATTCATGGGACAAGTAGTTTTGGATGGGTGGAATACAGAGAACATATGTAGCATAGTGATTACAAGGCTCAGGATCAAATCCTCATTTTAGAGAGATCACTCTGGCAGCAGTGTGAAAATGGGTGGACTGGGGAGTGATGCTGGAGGAGATATAACAGAAACTTAAAATGGCTGAGGCATTGGCAGTAGGGGGAATAAGAAGTGCATCTTGGTGACCAATTGGAAAATGGAAAGTAAACAGAATCTAAGTTTCTGACTTAGGTGACTAGGTAAATAGTGGTGCCATTCTCTGAACAGGGTGAGGGTGGAAGGTAGGAGAAATAGCTAAGCCTGATTGGAAGCATGCAAGTTTAAAGTAGCCTATGTAAGTATCCTATAAAAGGCCAATATGCAAATTGACCAAACGGCAGACCGACCAGTTCGCTATGATGCACACTGACCACCAGGGGGCAGACGCTCAACACAGGAGCTGCCCCCTGGTGGTCAGTGTGCTCCCACAGGGGGAGCACCATACAGCCAGAAGCCTTGAGCTGGCTCATGGCTGGTGAGCACAGCAGCTATGGTGGGAGCCTCTCCCACCTCCACTGCAGGCGGGTGGTAAAAAGTGAGGGATCCCTGACTGTGAAAGCCCCGGACTGCGAGAGCGATGTCTGACGGCCAGCTTAGGCCTGATCCCCCGGACATCTTCCGAGGGCTCCTGGACTGCAAGAGGGCAGGCACACACCAGGCTGAGGGATCCCTCCCCGCCCCCCAGTGCATGAATCTGGTGCACTGGGCTTCTAGTGATAGGTATAAAATTTAGGGTTTGTGCAACCTTGGGAGTAGGTGAGATCACCCAGGATGCATGTGTAGAGTCAGAAGAGCATGGAGGACAGAATCCAGTAGAAGAAGAATATTTATGGGTGGTGAGAAATGGAAGGAAAACCTGAAGAGTGCTCTCTCTCAACCCAAGGAAGGAGTTTTAAAGCATAAAAAAGAGAACGTATATTCCACAGAGAGGTGAAGTACAATGAATCCCAAGAGACAGCCTTTGGGTTTTGGTAACTAGGAAGTCCCTGGTGACCTTAGTTAGCAAAAGCAACTGTAGAGTCATAGTGAGACTGGAATCAACCAGAACAGGGTGAGGAACAGGTGGAAGATGAAGAAATGACAATAGAGATCATACTCTACTCTTTCAAGAAGCTAGGCTGTGAGGAATAAAAGAGGGAGAGTCTTAAGATGGAAGATAAATAAGCCTGCTTACATCAGCTTAGGATTGAACGCAATAGAGGAGAGGTTAGAAAAAAGCAATTGTGGGAAAGACCTTTGTGAAAACAGGAGGGCATGTTAGTTACCATTCCCTCCTGTAGGAGAAGAGAACTTTCCCTGATAGAGAGGAAAGGATGGAAGTAGTTATAGATCAGTGTGTAGATAAGGGAGATAGGAAGTCGAAGAAGTGCATAGTTCATAGCTTCAGTTTCCTGTGTGAAATAGGTAAGATCATCCTTGTGAGAAAAGTGAAAATGGGGAGGCAGCTTGAATACTGAGGGATATAAAGAAAAACTAAAAACCAGCTAAATGTCCCTCAGTAACAGAGATGTTGAGTTATGATACATCCATTCAGTAAAAAAAAAAAACAAAAAAAAAACTGCAACTGTTATAAATCACGAGGAAAGTCTATATGAGCTAAAAGGGGTAGATATTTTTTTTTTATTATATAGTTCCTGGAGTACAATGTGATCACTCTCAAAAGTAGTTACTATCCATCTCCATTCAGTTGACCACCTTCACCCCTTCGGCCTAACTCCCTTCCCCTTCGGTAACCACCAATCTGATCTTTGTATCTGTGAGTTTATTTTTGTTTTGTTTTGTTCACTTTTTTAGATTCCTCATATAAGTGAAATCATATATTATTTCTTTCTCTTTTTGACTTAATTCACTTAGCATTGTATTCTCAAAGATATTCTTGAAAAAATAAGTGATAGAATGGTAGGCAGCATTTAATTTCATTTCTTTGGGGGACAAAGATATAAATCCATGTTTGCATATTCACAGAAAAGATTTGCCAAGATGCAGTTCAAACTGTTAACACCTGTGAGGTAAAGTAGGTGGAGGGCTTGTTCTTTTCACTATAAACCCTTCTATTAATGTTTAAGTGTTTCTTTTAAAATGGTCACTGAGGGAAATGGGAACTGGAGTTGATTAAGGATCTGTAAAAGGATTGTTGGGTGTTGAATGCACCAGTGAGGTTAGAGACCATTAATTTAAAATGGTACCAATGTACTTTAGTACATGATTTTCTCCAGAGGTACTTAGCAACACAGTTGTCAGAGTATAGAAACAGAAAAAGGTAATGCAGTTTGGGCGAAGACCTGGATAAAAGAGACAGATTGGTGAATTTCCTTTCAATAACCATTTCTTTTTTTAAAATAATTCTTGCTGTGGTCAGTTTGGCTCAGTGGATAGAGCATCGGCCTGCGGACTGAAAGGTCCCGGGTTCGATTACGATCAAGGGCATGTACCTTGGTTGCGGGCACATCCCCAGTGGGGAGTGTGCAGGAGGTGGCTGATCGATGTTTCTCTCATCGACGTTTCTATCTCTCTCCCTTCCTCTCTGTAAAAAAATCAATAAAATATATTTAAAAAATAATTCTTTATTGTTGAAAGTATTACATATGTCCCCCTTTTTCCCCATTGGCCTCCAGCCCACCCCCACACCCCGCCCTTGGCTCTCACCGCCCCATTGTCTGTGGCTATTGGCTATGCATATATGCATACAAGATCCTTGGTTGATTACTTTCCACCCACCCACCCTCCCCAGACTTCCCTCTGAGATTCCACACGCTGTTCCATACTTCCATGTCTCTGGATCCACTCGATTCATCAGTTTATTTTGTTACTTAGATTCCACATATGAGTGAGATCATGTGATACTTGTCTTTCTCTGACTGACTTATTTCACTTAACGTGATACTCTCCAGGTCCCTCCACACTATCTCAAAGGGTAAGAGATTCTTCTTTTTTTACTGCTGCATAGTATTCCATGGTATAAATGTACCACAGAAGTCTTATCCACTCATCTACCGATGGGCACTTGGGCTGTTTCCAGATCTTACCTATGGTAAATTATGCTGCAGTGAACATATGGGTGCATATATTCTTTCTGATTGGTATTTCGGGTTTCTTAGGAAATATTCCTAAAAGTGGGATCACCAGGTCAAATGGGAGTTCCATATTTAATTTTTTGAGGATCTCCATACTGTTTTCCACAGTGGTTGCACCAGTACACTGCATTCCTACTAGCAGTGTACTAGCGTTCCCTTTCTCCACCTCCTCATCAGCACTTGTCATTTGTTGATTTGTTGATGGTAGCCATTCTGACAGGTGTGATGTGATTATCTCATTGCAATTTTAATTTTCATCTCTCTGATGATCAGTGACTTTGAACATTTTTTCATATGTCTCTTGGCCATCTGTAAGTCCACTTGGAGAAGTGTCTATTTAGGTCCTTTGCCCATTTTTTAATTGGATTGTTTCTCTTCCTTTTGTTAAGTTGTATGAGTTCCTTATAGATTTTGGATATTAACCCTTTATCAGATGTATCATTGCCAAATATGTTCTCCCATACAGTGGCCTCCCTTTTCGTTTTGTTGATGGTTTTTTTTTGCTGTGCAGAAGGTTTTATTTGTATATAGTCCCATTTGTTTATTTTCTCCTTAGTTTCCTTTGCCCCAGGACAGTGGTCGGCAAACCGTGGCTAGCAAGCCACATGCAGCTCTTTGGCCCCTTGAGTGTGGCTCTTCCACAAAGTACCACGTGCGGGTGCACACGTACAGGGAACGTTGTGGAGTGAAAGAAGATGCAGTGTTGAGGATTGAGAAAGGTTTGTTGAGATGGTTTGGACATACAGAGAGGATGAATGAAAGGAGATAGACGAAACAAGTATACAAGACAAGTGTGGATGGGAGAGTTGGAAAGGGTCGACCTCAGCGAATATAGCTCAACAGATTGAGGATGTTTTTAGCAAAGGCCAGCTTAGGAGTACTCCAATTAAGTTAATAACAATGTACCTACCTATATAGTTTAAGTTTAAAAAATTTGGCTCTCAAAAGAAATTTCAGTTGTTGTACTGTTAATATTTGGCTCTTTTGACTAATGAGTTTGCCGACCACTGCCCTAGGAGATATATCTGTAAACATATTGCTATGAGAGATGTCTGATATTTTGCTGCCTTTGGTTTCTTCTATGATTTTTATGGTTTCACGACTTACAGTTAAGTCTTTTATCCATTTTGAGTTTATTGATAAAACTCATCTTGTGTATGGTGTAAGTTGGTGGTCTTGTTTCATTTTTTTTTCATGTATCCAATTTTCCCAGCAGCATTTATTGAAGAGACTATCTAGACTCCATTGTATGCTCTTGCCTCCTTTGTCAAATATTAATTGAGCTTAATGGCTTTGGTCAATTTCTGGGTTCTCTGTTCTGTTCCATTGAGCTATATGCCTGCTCTTGTGCCAGTACAAGACTGTTTTTATTATGGTGGTTTTGTAGTATAACTTGAAACCTGGTATTGTGATTCCTCCAACTTTGTTTTTCTTCCTCAAAATTGTAGCTATTTAGTGTCTTTTTTTATTCCATATACATTTTTGGAGTTTTTGTTCTACATCTGTGAAATATGTTGTTGGTATTTTTTAAAATATATTTTTATTTATTTCAGAGAGGAATGGAGAGGGAGAGAGAGATAGAAACATCAATGATGAGAGAGAATCATTGATAGGCTGCCTCTTTCACTCCCCCTACTGGGGATTGAGCCCACAACCCGGCATGTGCCCTTGACCAGAATTGAACCTGGGACCTTTTAGTCCACAGGCCAACACTCTATCCACTGAGCCAAACCCGCTAGGGTGCCGTTGGTATTTTAATAGGGTTTGCATCGAATCTGTAGATTGCCTTGGGTAGTATGGACATTTTAATGAGGTTGATTCTACCAGTCCATGAACATGGTATATTCTTCCACTTGTTTATATCTTAGTCTACCTCTTTTTTCAATGTCCTGTAGTTTTCCAAGTACAGGTCTTTTGCCTCCTTGGTTAAGTTTAGTCCTAAGTATCTTAAATTTTTGTTGCAGTGGTAAATGGGATTATTTGTTTAGTTTCTCTTTCTAAGAATTTATTGGTGTATAAAAAAAGCCATCGATTTTTGGGTGTTGACTTTGTATCCTGCTACGTTGCCAAATTCATTTATTAAATCTAGTCGTTTTTTGGTGGAGTCTTTAGGGTTTTCTATGTACAATATGTCATCTGCAAATAATGAGAGTTTTACTTCTTCCTTTCCAATTTGGATGTCTTTTATTCCTTTTTCTTGTCTGATAGCTGTGGCTAGGACTTCCAGTACTATGTTGAATAGGAGTGGTGAAAGTGGACATCCCTGTCTTGTTCCTGTTCTTAGGGGAAATGGTTTTAGGTTTTGCCCATTGAGTATGAAGTTGGTTGTAGGTTTGTCATATATGTCCTTTGTCATGTTGAGATATGCTCCCTCTATTTCCACTTTGCTGGAAGTTTTTATCAAAAATGGGTGTTGGATTTTGTCGCCTGCTTTTTCTGAATCTATTGATACGATCATGTGATTTTTTTTTCTTTCAGTTTGTTTATGTGATGTATCACATTTATTGATTTGTGAATATTGTACCATCCTTGCATCCCTGGAATAAATCCCCCTTGGTCATGTTATATGATCTTTTTAATATATTGCCAGGTCTGATTTTTAATATATTTTGCTGAGGATTTTAGTATCTATGTTCATCAAGGATATTGGCCTGTAATTCTCTTTCTCTGTAGTGTCTTTATCTGCTTAAGGAATTACGATAATGCTGGCCTCATAAAAAGTTTGGAAGTGTTACTTTCTCTTGGATTTTCTGAAATAGTTTGAGGAGTATAGGAGTTAGTTCTTTGAATGTTTGGTAAAACTCCCTTGTGAAGCCATCGGGGCCTCGGCTTTTGTTTGTTGGGATTTTTTTATTTGATTTTATTAATTGATTTTGAGAGAGAAGTTTTTTATTCCTTTCTTGATCTCGTTGGTAACCCATTCATTGTTTAATAACAGGCTATTTAGCCTCCATGTGTTTAACACGTTAAGCGCCAAGCCTGTTTTGTCTTCCTTTCCGTTTAGCCCATGATAACCGATTTCACCGATATGCTGGCGGCCGGAGGTCTGTGTAAGGTTGCAATAAGACTGCATGTATATCTCCAGATATATTTCTTGTATGTATTTATCGCAATCTGTACTCTGTTGTCTTTTATTTTTATTTATTTATTTTTTTAAATCTTTATTGTTCAGATTATTACATTTGTTCCTCTTTTTTCCCCCCATAACTCCCCTCCTCCCAGTTCCCGCCCCACCCTCCGCCCTCACTCCCCACCCACTGTCCTCATCCATAGGTGCACGATTTTTGTCCAGTCTCTTCCCGCATCTCCCACACCCCATTCCCCCCCCCCCCCAAGAATAGTCAGTCCATTCCCTTTCTATGTCCTTGCCGGGAGCCGGTCCATCCTTGCTGTTTCAAGGGACCTGGCATATATGGCATACTGTTCTTAATATGTTTGCTCACCTTGGCGCTGTGTTTTAACCAAGGTCACCTCTCCGAGAAAGGTTGAATCCCCAGGTAGGGATTTTCCCCTGAAGTTAGGGAGGGAATAAAACCCCTCAACTAAGTGCCAGGCGGGTAATTAATCACTTTAACTATGAACAATCATGCTTAAGCTACATAATCTTTACTCCCTGGAATGGAGATAAGAAACGCCCTAACCTTTGTAATAGAGATTGATAGGATTGAATCAACTGGTATAAATACAGATGTAACAAGACAGCAACACACAGAACTTAGAAGTCAGAACTCAGAAGACAGAACCTACAGACAGAAGAACTTCGCTGGAGAGAACATGGCAAAAGATCCTGGACTGAACCTGACTACAGAAATATGGCAAGAGAACCTGACTAGAACCTGGTGACAGAACCTAGCTGGAGATCCTAAGCAGAACCTCTCTGGAGATCCAGACCAGGACTTGGCTGGAGATCCTGGCTGGAGATCCTGGCTAGGCTGCTGATCAACTGAACACTGTCTCCGTGTCATTCCTTCTTCGCCGACTCCGTCTATGCCTTTGGGAACCCCTGGACCTGCTGGGGTTGGACCCCGGCATGTCCCTGATTCTATTATAATCACCAGTTCATTCTGTACATCAGATTATTTATTCACTTGATTCTTAGATTCACTTGTTGATAGATGCATATTTGTTGTTCATAATTTGTATCTTTACCTTTTTCTTCTTCTTCCTCTTCTTGAAGGATACCTTTCAGCATTTCATATAATCCTGGTTTGGTGGTGATGAACTCCTTTAGCTTTTCCTTATCTGTGAAGCTCTTTATCTGACCTTCAATTCTGAATGATAGCTTTGCTGGATAAAGTAATCTTGGTTGTAGGTTCTTGCTATTCATCACTTTGAATATTTCTTGCCACTCCCTTCTGGCCTGCATAGTTTCTGTTGAGAAATCATTTGACAGTCGTATGGGTACTTCCTTGTAGGTAACTGACTGTTTTTCTCTTGCTGCTTTTAAGATTCTCTCTTTGTCTTTTGCTCTTGGCATTTTAATTATGATGTGTCTTGGTGTGGTCCTCTTTGGATTCCTTTTGTTTGGGGTTCTCTGTGCATCCTGGACCTATAAGTCTATTTCTTTCACCAGGTGGGGGAAGTTTTCTGTCATTATTTCTTCAAATAGGTTTTCAATATCTTGCTCTCTCTCATTCTGGCACCCCTATAATTCTGATGTTGGTACGCTTGAAGCTGTCCCAGAGGCTCCTTACACTATCTTTGTATTTTCGGATTCTTTTTTCATTTTGCTTTTCCCTTTGGGTGTTTTTTGCTTCTTTGTATTTCAAATCTTTGACTTGATTCTTTTGATTCTCTCGTCTGCTGTTGGGAGTCTGTGTAATATTCTTTATTTCAGTCAGTGTATGCTTAATTTCTAGTTGGTTCTTTATCACAACATTGAGGGTCTCATTAGATTTCTTGAGGATCTCACTACATTTATCTGCAGTTTCTAGAAAATCATTGAAAGACCTTAAAAGTGCGTTTTTTAGCTCTATATCCTCCATTTCTGTCATGTTTCGTTGTCTCCGCATTTTTTATGCTTTCTTGGTACACCCCCTTGTGGTCTTTGTGCGCAGTCTTGTTGTAGTTAAGCCTTGATTGATGTCAGCAATACTGAGGGTGATTTGACCTCCAGGCTAACTGGCTATGAGAGTCAGCTGTGTCTGCAGTGCGAGAGCTTCTGTGCTGGATCTCTAGGGCGGTGCTAATCTAGCGTTTGCCTGAGGCTATCCGGCAAATGCCTCTGTGCAGGGCTTGGGCGGGGCAGGTCCCCGGGGATCTACAGGGTGGGCGGAGCGAGCAGTTATGGCTGCTCTCAGTTCCGTCCCCAGCGGCTCTGCCTCTCAGAGTCCTAGCAACCGCTGCAAACCTCAGAGAGAAAGCTGCCTTCGAGTTCCGACCGAAGCCAGACAGTCCCGCTTCTCCCGTTTGAGTCTGGGTCCCTAGAGACTCGCCTGGATCTGGAGCTCAGAGTCTGAGACTCCCTCCGGATTGAAACAGACAACCGCGTCCTCAGCCGCCAGCCCGCTCCGCATGCACTCCACACCTTAGTATTTCACTTAAGCACTGTGCCTCCTCTGAGTCGGTATGCTATTCTCTTTCCTCCTAGTTGTAGAACTTCCACTCAGCCAGCCTTCCTGTGGTTCTGGATGATGTCTGTTCCATCTTTTAGTTGTATTTTTGAAGTGGTTGTTTGAGGCAGCAAACCCCCTGCGTTAACCTATGCCGCCATCTTGGTTTCTCTCACTCTGTTTTCTTTTAGAAATGCTTTCTCTTCAGTCAGTTGTCTGTGGTTCGTGTTCCAGTGCAGTTTTAAAAATGTTTTCTTTAACTGTAACAGTGACAGTGTCAGTAGAAGAAGTGTGTGAAAGCGATTCAAGTGAAATTAGTTTTTCTAAAAAACGTTGTAGAGTTGTTCTTATTTTCATCATCAGAGGATGAGGATGAAGATTTTGAAGAATGGCATGATCCAAGAGGTAATCAACCAAGGATTATGCCTTTCACCTATCCGTCTGGCTTTAGGATTGAAGACTTTAATGTAAAGTCATGGTCAACAGTAGAGAATTCTTATGAACTGTTTGTGCCTAATGAATTGTTTGAGGATATCGCCAAACAAATGAACTTATATGCATCGCAAAAACTAGGGGTTGAAAACTCGCAGCGTTTGTGTAGGTGGACTGTGACAAACAAAAATGAAATGAAAAGATTTTTTGGATTGATTCTATGGATGGGACTAGACTACCATTTTTATGTTTATATTGGTCCCATGATCCTGCATCTATGCAAACTTTCCCCAAAAAATAATTTCAAGAAATAGATTTGAAATATTATTATGAATGCTGCATTTTCAGACAATGGGGAGACAGAGGTTTCCAATCGTTTATGCAAAATACAACAACTAATAGGTAACATGGAAATAAATTTCAAAAAACATTATCCATCTGAAGCTATATGTATTGATGAATCTTTGATACCATTTTGTGGCCGCGTAATATTTAGGCAATATTTAAAACAAAAACGCCACAAATATGGTATTAAATTATTTAAGTTGTGTGCGGATCTAGGTACATGTATGTTTTTCATGTATATCCAGGGAAAGGTTAGAAAAAGAAAATACAACACCAACTAATGTAATGTCTCTTTGTTGAGATGCATTCAATAAGGGACACACATTTTACACAGACAACTGGTACATGAGTTTAGATTTAGCATATAAATTACTCGATAATAATATTTAGTAGGAACATTACGTTCAAATTGACAGGGAAATCCTCATGAAGTAACATCAAAGAAATTAAAACGGGGAGAAATTATAGCAAAAGAGAACAAAAAAGGAATAACCATTTTAAAATGGAAAGATAAGCGGGACATCTTACAACAAAACATACGTCAGAGATGGTGAATGTTGAAAATATATCAGGTCACTACTTGAAACCAAAAATTGTAGTGGATTATAATGCAGGAAAAGCAGCAGTTGCTATATCTGATCAAATGAGTGCCTATAATAATCCATTACGAAAATCCATGAAATGGTATAAAAAGCTAGCCTACTAAATACTGCTGTTCTCAATGCTCGTATTTTATTTAAAAATACTAGCAAGAAGAACATGAGTATCAGAATTTCAGGAGAAATTAGCTGTCCATCTAACAAATTGTTGGGATGAAGAAATTCCAAGTAGCAGTACTGTAAATATACCTCAAATATCTCGTCACAAACTGCCACAAAAAACTGGAAGAGTGTCTAAAGTTCGAAGATACTGTAAAAAAATATGCTACGAAGATAATGCAGCACGATTTGGACGAGATATTGCCAGAAAGTTGACAAAACAAGTTATAACATTCTGTGTAACCTGCACAGGACAATCATTTTTGTGTATACTGTGTTTTAATAATATTCATTAAAATTTTTTTTTGTAACAAGCAATATTTAGGTACATTCTTTTATGATCTCCAAATTATTTAAAATTTATTAATAGAAGAATATAATTTTTTAAATTGTATATCATCAATTAACAGTGACTGATGCGGCCTGAACAAAAAGTATACTGTCTGTCACCAGTGACTGACGAGGTCCGGATGAAAAGTATAATGTCAGTCACCAGTTAGTGACATGGCACTTAACGTGTTAATATTTTGGGTTGTATTTACTGTAGTTGATTTCTAATTTCATTCCACTGTGATCTGAGAAGACACTTGAAATGATTTCAGTCTTCTTGAACTTGTAGGGGCTTGTTTTGTGGACTAACATGTGGTCTTTGTGAATGATCCATGTGCACTTGAGAAGAATGTGGTGTCAGTGGGGTGAAATGTTCAATAAATGTAAATTAAATAAATACATCTGATCCACTATATCCTTTAGAGTCACTATTTCCTTAAGTTTTTGTCTGGTAGATCTATCCAGTGAAGTCAGTGTGGTGTTAAAGTCTCCTACTGTGACTGTATGGTTGTCAATCTCTCCATTAAAGTCCTTTAGAAGTTTTTCTTTTTTAAATATATTTAGGTGCTTCTATATTGGGTACATAATATGTTTACCAGGGTTATATCCTCACGTTGGATTGATCCCTTAATATTATGTAGTAATCTTTGTTGTCTGTTGTGATGGCCTTCATTTTGAAGTCTATTTTGTCAGATATGAGTATTGCTACTCCAGCTTTTTCTTTTCTTTTCCATTTGCATGGGAAATTGTTTTGCATCCCTTCACTCTCATCCTGTGTGTATCTTTTGTTCTGAGGTGAGCCTCTTGTAGACAGCATATAGTTGGGTCATGTTTTTGTATCCATTCAGTAACCCTATGTCTTTTAATGGGAGCATTTCATCCATTTACATTTAAGGTTATTATTGATAGGTACTTATTTATTGCCATTTTAATTCTGTATGCCTTGGTTTCTCTCTCGGTTTCTTCTTCTCATTTCAGCAGTTCCTTTAACATTTCTTATAATGCTGGGTTGGTAGTGGTGCCCTCCTTTAGCCTTTTTTTTAAATTTTTGTCCGTGAAGCTCTTTATTTGACCATCAATTTTGAATTATAGCCTTGCTGAATATAGTCATCTTGGTTTCAGATCCTTGCTTTCATTCATTACCTTGAGTACTTCTTGCCATTCCCTTCTGGCCTGTAGGGTTTGATGAGAAATCAGGTGTCAGCCTTAAGGGAGCTCCTTTGTAGGTAACAGTTTGTTTTTTTCTTGCTGCCTTTAAGATTCTCTTTGTCTTTAATTTTTGGCATTTTAATTATGATGTGTCTGGCCGTGAGCCTGTTTGGGTTATTCTTGTTTGGGGTTCTCTGTGCTTCCTGGACTTGTGTGACATTTTCCTTTACCAGGTTAGGGAAGTTTTCTGCCATTATGTCTTTAAACACGTTCTCTATCCCTTTCTCCCTTTCTGCCTTTCTGGCACACCTGCTATTCTAATATTGTTATTTTTCACATTGTCTCACAGCTCCCTTAAGCTGTCCCCCTGCTTTTCTTTCTTTTTTTTTTTGGCATATTACACTTTTATTATTACAGATGCCCCATATAAATCAGCATTAAGAAAAGCAAAACTGTCCTAACCCAGTAAGACCTGGATTTAAGAGCCAGAAACATATGCTGTGAATTTACTATTCCATGATGACAGAGCATTTGGATAGTTCTCATTCTCAGAAATCCAAGGTGAGAGAAAAAAGATCAGTTTACATATATTCATACAAGGAATTTTACCTATTGTGCAAAGAGAAGGTTATATGGCTACCCAACAGGTTCTGGGCTCCATTAAGACTGTTCACTTCACAACTCTAGCTCCAGTTCTTAGAGATGAAGAGATCCAAAGGCCTATGATCTTGGGCACTGGCAAGGCTACACACTCTTTGGCTCCAGTTAACTCCCTGGTGTCCGAGGTGTGTGGGAGCTGTGGATGCTTGCTTCCCGGTCCTGCCGCAGCCCATGAAGGAGCTGATTTAGAAGTGTAAGGCTGCTGTCTCTGCAAGGCAGGGGCAGGGGTGGGAGGCAGTTCCCTTTATACTCGATCACTGCCATCTCAGGCCGATCCTGCTTATTCCAATTTGGGATCTACAGCATTCTCGTGTAGCCCCCATTCTGACCTTGGTACCGAGGGGCCAGCACTTGAAACAGCTTTGGGATCACGTCCTTCTCTGTGAGCCAGAAGTCAGCCATGTGCATGGCTCTTTCGTTGGTGTCTCCCAGCTTTCCATAATCGATGAGCTTCTCGGCGTAACCCCTCATCTCGTCCACGTGCGCCCAGGATGCCTCAATGCGTTCGTGTCGCACTAGTCCCGTCAGCAAGTTCTGCAACAGGTGGATGCGGGACTCAGGACCGAGGCCCAGGCGGCGGAACACGCGGCCATGGGAGATGGCGGTGGCGACCGACAACCGCATCTTACCCGCTACTCCCCAAACCCCCCTGTCGTCCTGCTTTTTAATTGTTTTTTCTTTTTGGTTCTCTGATGGAGTGATTTTTTTCAACCCTGTCTTCTAATTCACTAATTTAATCCTCAGCTTCCCCTTATCTGCTGTGTATTCCTTCCATTGTGTTATTTGTGCCAATTCATTCTTTATTTCTGTTTTCATAGTTACTATATCTTTTCTCATGCTGTTGACCATCTTTACCATAATTACTCTGAACTCTATTTCAGATAAACTTTTTTTTATCTCCATTTCATTTATCTCTTCTGGAGAATTCTCTTGTTCTTCCATTTGGGGGTGGTTTCTTTGTCTCATTTTGGCTGCCTGTTTGGGTTTGTTACCATGTATTAGGGAGATCTGGTATGCCTCTCAACCTCTAGTGCAGGACAGTATCAAACGCTGTTTGTAATTAGATCAGGCAAAGACTCAAAGCCTCCAGACACTGCCTCTGCCTACAGACTAATAGCATTCTGACTTGAATTCCCCAGGCAATTGTCCTCAGATGTGGTAAGAGTGTTTTTTTCAACAGGGTGGTACAGCTGCTTTGTCTGGATGCTAATTGTTATTTTTAGTCTCTTAAGTGGCCTAGGAACTCTCCACCTTGGGGCAAGGTGTTTTCCAATCAGTGGGTTAGCTGCCTTCCCCCAGGCAAGGTTGCCTGTATAGCAAATGTGTGTGTGGGAATGATGTCCTCAACTGTGTGAGAGAATGACTCAGCACAGGAAACCAGGGGTGTCTGCTTTCTAAGCTATAACCCTAGAGCCCCCAATCCTGGCTTCTGCTCACACAGCTTCAGTCCAATCTTCCCTACCTCCTGGAGCACAAGGTGGGTGGCTCCACAGGGAATTTTATGTGTTGGCCTTTTAAGAGGGTGCCTGGCCCTAACCAGTTTGGCTCAGTGGATAGAGCCTCGGCCTGCGGACTGAAGGGTCCCAGGTTCGATTCTGGTCAAGGGCATGTACCTTGATTGTGGGCACATCCCCGGTAGGGAGTGTGCAGGAGGCAGCTGATCAATGTTTCTCTCTCATCGATGTTTCTAACTCTCTATCCCTTTCCCCTCTTCTCTGTAAAAAAAAAAATATATATATATATATTTTTAAAAAGAGGGTGCCTGAATATCCAGCTCTCTCTCCCTGGCTGACAGCAACTCTTCTGTTTTCATTATTATTATTATTATTATTATTATTATTATTATTATTATTATTGATTTCAGAGGGAGAGAGGGATAGAAACATGAATGATGAGAGAGAGTCATTGATTGGCTGCCTTCTGCATGCCCACCATTGGGGGTCGAGCCTGCAACCCAGGCATGTCCCCTGACTGGGAATCGAACCATGACCTCCTGGTTCATAGTTTGATGCTCAACCACTGAGCCATGCTGGCCGGGCACCCTGTTGCTTTTTATAGCCTAAAGTTATCTGGGTAACCTTCTCAGTTCTGGTGCTCTCTACTGGGGGGCCCAGCTTGGGGAGTAGACCCCAGAATTCTCAGTGGCAACCCCCCCCCCGACAGCCGAGATATCTCTCCTAAACTTCAGTTGCTGTCTGTGAGCCTGACCAACCCTTTTGTGCCTGTGCCCCTCCTACCAGTCTCTAGGCTGTCTCCACTTTTGGTCCTCAGTTATCAGGGTTCTCTTCAGTGAATCTTTCATTGATTATTCAGGAAGTGTTTCTGTATTTTAGTTGTAATTCTAGTTTGTTCCTGGGAGCATGTCTGTGCAGCATCCACTTACTCTGGTGCCATTTTTTAATTTCTTCTCAATAACCATTTTGTGACTACTCTGTACCAAGCACTCTGCTGGCTGCTGTGAATACAGTGTTGGAAATAAGTCCACACGAGTACAATAAGTGAAATGGTAAATGCAATTTCCTATAAAGGTACAGAGGAGGGCATGTACCCCCAAGTCTGGAACTACTGGAGACAGAACTTCTCAGAGATGACTAGTGTGAGTTAACCAGACAAAGAAGGCATTTAGTGGTAGGCAATAGGCATCATTCCAGGCAGAGAAAAGAGCATGTGACTAAATAGTTAGGGATGATTAGAGCATGGTGCACATGGAAGGGGCTGATGAAAGCTGAATCTAGAATTAATCAGGGTCCAGATCATGGAGAGCTTGGCAGTCTTTGCTAAAGAATTTGCACTTAATCCTAAAGGTTAATGGGATCCGTTGAAGGACTTGGGTGACTTCAGCAGCAGTTTGGAATATGGATTGTAGGCGAATAGGACTAGAGATGGTGTGGCAGTCAGTTAGGCAAGATGTGAGTCATTTGTAAGGCAAGAACAGTAGGCAGAGATTTGAGAGAATTTAGGAGGTAGACTCAACAAGTGATGGATCAAATGTGGGAGATATTTAAGTCAGTTATTCAATAAATATTGATTGAGCCTAGTGGGTACCAGGCATTATTCTAGGTGCTCTGAATATAGCAGTGAATAAAACATAACCCCTTCCCTCAAAGAGCTAAGCATTTTAGTGGGATAGGTTGACAGTAAACAGGTAAGTAAGAGTGACAACTACTGTGAAGAAAAAAAGTGATGTGAGAGGGTACGGCGTAAGGGTACTAATGTAATGGTCCAGGAAGCCCTTACTGGGTGGCTGTCACTGGCATAGAAATCATGCATGTATTACTGTGGTAAAGTTAAAACATTTTTTAGAAATTTGAAAAGGCAAGCAATGAAAGAACCACAAAAAGTATTATTATTTTAAAATATATTTTTATTGATTTCAGAGAGGAAGGGGGAGAGAGATAGAAATATCAATGATGAGAGAATCATTGGCTTCCTCCTGCACACCCCACACTGGGGATCAAGCCCGCAATCTGGGCATGTGCCCTAACCGGGAATCGAGCCATGACCTCCTGGTTCACAGGTCAACGCTCAACCACTGAACCATACCAGCCAGGCCACAAATGGTACTTTAAAAGACTAGTCAGAGAAGTATGAGGAAACCAAGATACACTGTGTTTAGGGGTGCCAAAGGAGAATTACAAAGGAGGGAGTGGTCAGCAAGTACCAATACTTGGAGAAAGGTCATTCAGATAAGGGTTGACATTTGTCATTTGCACCTGACAATTGGTGAGCCTAATGAAAACAGTTTCTTTGGAATAGTGGGTGCAGCAATCAGATGGCAAGTGGATTGAAGAATTGAATGTGAGGAAATAGAAACAGCTTGATTTGATAACTAATAGCTATCATTCACTGTGTTGGCCTCTGCGGAGAGCTCTTCCAACTGACTTCATTTAATCTTGAACCATCTGAGATAGGTATTATTATTCCCATTTTACAGATGAGGAAACTTGTTCAGCGGCACAAAGAGAGGGATTATTAGACTTGGAGTAGAGAAGGACCACCTTTAAATTAAGACCAAAAAGATGGGTATTGGATATATATAAGCAGAAGGAAGGGAGCAAACCATGCCTCTGGACACTATAGATCCTAATAAAGAGTTTTGTCTTTATCCTAAAAGTAGTGGGAAACTTCATTGGGAGTAGAACAGCTTGAGAAGGTAATCTTAGGTTTGTGTTTTCAAAATGTTGGCTTTCTTTCCACATCAATGTAAAAATAGCCATATTTCCCCTAGTGTTAGTTTAAGCTTCTATTGCAATTCCAGGTTCTTGGGCATTGTAGCACAACTAGAGGTCCGATGCACAAAATTCATGCAAGGGGTTTAGCCCTTGCAGCCTTGGCTTCGTCCAGAAGGATGTCTGGAAGGTTGTTTGGCTGTCCAGTTAATTAGCATATTACACTTTTATTGTCCTATATAATAAAACACTAATATGCAAATCAACCAAACGGTGGAACGAACGGTTGCTATGACACTCACTGACCACCGGGGGCAGACACACAATGCAGGAGCTGCCCCTGGTGGTTGGTGCACTCCAACAAAGGGAGCGCCACTCAGCCAGAAGCTGGGCTCACGGCTGGCAAGTGCAGCGGTGGTGGGAGCCTCTCCCGCCTCCACACAGCGCTAAGGATGTCCTACTGATGGCTTAGGCCCGTTCCGAGGGAAGCAGGCCTAAGCTGTCAATCGGACATCCCCCAAGGGCTCCCGGACTGTGAGAGGGCGCAGGACAGGCTGAAGGACCCCCCCACCCCCGAGTGCATGAATTTTGTGCTCCTGGCCTCTAGTTATAGGTATTTGCCTAAATATAATAATTTAATTTGTTTTCTCTGACTCTGAAGACAACTAGTGTGCTTGTTAAAAAATACGGCTTCCGTCGAAACCGGTTTGGCTCAGTGGATAGAGCGTCGGCCTGCGTACTGAAAGGTCCCAGGTTCGATTCCGGTCAGGGGCATGTACCTGGGTTGCGGGCATATCCCCAGTAGGAGATGTGCAGGAGGCAGCTGATCGATGTTTCTCGCTCATCGATGTTTCTAACTCTCTATCTCTCTCCCTTCCTCTCTGTAAAAAATCAATAAAATATATTTTAAAAAAAATACGGCTTCCTAGGCCCCAGTTCAGCCCTCTTGAGTCAGAACATCTAGGGAAGAAGACTAGTAGTCTACTTCACAGATAGCCCAAATGATTTTTATTTGATAAGTTTGGAAAACTGATCAAGCAACCTTTCCAAATTAATGTTATCCTCAGCTGTTCTTATACATCAAAATGGGAGTAGAGGCTGCCTATTACAAACTTAAATTTCTGGGCTTGGAATGTGCATTTTTAATATGCACACCTATAATTTTGATGCAGATAGTCATTAAAGTAATAATAGCAACAATATTAATAATCCTCTGGTAAACCAAGTTCTTTAGAAGAAATACAAAATTACAATTTTCTGTTGTCTTTACAATGAGAGGAAGAGAGACGGAGAGAGAGAAGCAGAGAAACAGAGATTGGTTTCCTCCTACACGTGCCCCAACTAGGGATTGAACCTGCAGTCTGAGTTATGTGCCTGGACCAGCATCAAACCAGCAACACTTCAGGATGACACTTCAACCAACTGACCCATACCAGCCAGGGCCAAAATTACAATTTTTTAATTATCAGGCATATAATCAAATTTATCCTTGGCTTCTTGGTTCATAATAACTAAATAGTCAAGGATTTTAAATATATTACCTTTAATATTATCTATTTCACTTATTTTTTTAAATATATTTTATTAATTTTTTACAGAGAGGAAGGGAGAGGGATAGAGAGTTAGAAACATCGATGAGAGAGAAACATCCATCAGCTGTCTCCTGCATACCTCTCACTGGGGATGTGCCCGCAACCAAGGTACATGCCCTTGACTGGAGTTGAACCTGGGACTTTCCAGTCTGCAGGCCGACGCTCTATCCACTGAGCAAAACCGGTTTGAGCTGTATTTCACTTATTAATAAATATCATATATAAACTGTAACAATTAACATACAAATTATAAATTCAGCAAATTGGTTAAATAGATGTAAACTTTCAAAATAATTTCTTTTAAATATTGCCTGTGTAGGTTGGGATTTTCCACATTTTGAGGACTTGGAATACAGTGTTTTCAATCAATTCCATATTACAACTTTTAGAAATATCCATACATCCTGATGTACAATAAAATAAAAATATGTGCTTATATCCTGTGTTTCTTTCTGACTTATTTAGTCCAAGTAAGACTTTATATCAACCAAAAATTTGACTCAGCTACCTATAATACAGGGTTACAGTTGTTTGTATAGAAAACAATACAATAATTAGTAAATAACAGTACAAAAATAAACTGTTTTACATATAAATGTAAACCTACTTTTGCCTCACTCTGTATATGTAAGCAGTGGTCAAATAACAGAGTAAAATTAAATTACATTTTAGCCCTAGTCAGTGTGGCTCAGTTGGTTGGAGCATTGTCCTATATACCAAAAGATCATGAGTTCAATTCCTGATTAGGGTACATACCCTGATTGCGGGTTTGATCCCTGGTCAGGGTGCATGCAGGAGGCAGCCAATCGATGTTTCTCTCTCCCCCTCTCTCTCTAAAATAAATAATATATCTTCAGGTGAGGATTAAAAAAATTACATTTTAGTAGGTGAGAAGGTATGTCATATCAGTGATCACAAAATTATTCACTCTTCCTGTGTTATTTTCTTATGAAAACAGGAATATTTTAAGGGGAGGAAATAGCTGTATTGGAAAACTAAGAGCAAATTAATGCTCAAAACTAGAGAAATGGTTAAATACTTAGGAAGGAAAATGAATTTGTAAATGAGAAATGAAGATTGCTAGGATGGGTGCCAGATATATTTTGCTTCACTTTTACCAACTGTGTAAATATATCAGAAGAAAGTGTATCAGTAGTTAAGTGTATTAGAGGCTGTTTATTTTAGACAACTAACTCCCTAAATTTCTTTATTCTAAATCTTGACATCTTGTCTATTTTTAAAATAATGTCAGCACAGTGCACATACTATGACCATGAAGGCAAGAGTTTAAGCCAGTCTTTTTATTTCTTTGTTTCTTCCCCCCAAACAAAGTTTCTAGATTCTCAAGGGGGTACCTTGTAGATGTGGTGGGGAAGCTCATCAGAGTTTGGGAGGAGGATTTTTTAAAGCCTCCCAAGTGATATAGAGGTCTGTCCCTTCTTCCCCAATCCCTAATTTAGACAGCTTGATGAAGTTTCTCCAATATTGAATCAATTCTTAGGTCTCAATACTTAAATTCAAAACCAATTAATTCCTTATTAATAAGGAATTTTCAACCTTTTACCTTTGTTCTGCTTTATTAAACAGCTTTCAATCTATCAAACAATAGTTAAAATAATAGATCTTAACCTGTTTAAGGGGTATGGACAATTTTGAAAACATGGTAAAAGCTGTGAAATCTCCCTCCAAAAAAAATATAAGTACATAAAAGGTATTGTTTATAATATCAAGTGTTTATTGGACTCGTTAAGAAACAAAATTTTAAAAGAGAGGTTTAAAGTAACTTTTTATTGAAAGGTGTCTAAGTCTCAAACAATACAGCATAATTTTATTTTATTGATTTGAGAGACATCAATTTGTTGTTCTATTTATTTATGCATTCATTGCCTGATTCTTGTATGTGCCCTGGCCAGGGATCGAACCCACAACTTTGGCATATGGGGATGATACTCTAACCCAGCAGTTCTCAACCTGTGGGTCGCAACCCCTTTGGCGGTCGAACGACCCTTTCACAGGGGTCGCCTAAGACCATCCTGCATATCAGATATTTACATTACGATTCATAACAGTAGCAACATTACAGTTATGAAGTAGCAACGAAAAGAATTTATAGTTGGGTCACAACATGAGGAACTGTACAGTGGGGCCTTGACTTATGAGTGTCCCGACTAATGAGTTTTTCGAGATACGAGCTGTCTCTCGGCCGATCTTTTGCTTTGAGTTGGGAGCTAAAATTCGGGTTACGAGCCAGCTTCAGATACCCCACCGCTAGTTGGCGCAGCGAACGTCACAGTGAACGCCACAACATCAGCCCAGCATTGCGTGTCTCACTCGTTCACTGTTGATTTGACATATGAGTAATTTGAGCTATGAGCTCTGTCACGGAACGAATTAAACTTGTAAGTCAAGGCCCCACTGTATTTAAAGGGCCAGAAGGTTGAGAACTACTGCTCTAACCAACTACGTACCTGGCCAGGGCACAATAGAGCCCAATTTAAATACTCCTAAATCTTAAGAAAAAAATCATAAGCAAGTTACAGGTGGGATTGGCAGTTTCCAGTAGAAAAGTTAGGGTAGCACATTTTCATTCTCTTGTGGTGAATTTACAATTCATCCCACTTACTCCAACCTTCTAAATGCCATTTGTAACTCCCAGATTCCAGGAGAATCTCTTTATGGAGGAAAAAACATTTAAACAAAAGCTCAGATCCAAGTGTTTTAGGAAAGTAATGTGGTGGTTTTAAATACGGGCGTGAATGTCATACTGTGGCTTCCACAACTTAGTATGAGACCTTGAGCAGTTAACTAAGATTCTGTTTCCTCAGCTATCTGACAGGGTGGTAGTGAGAATAAAGGAGATTTACCATATGAATCGCTTAGCACAGTGCCTAACACCCAGTAAATGTTAGCTATTCTGAATAAACAGTAGTTCATAGTTCAGACCAATTTAAGTTGTTCTAACTCCTGGAAGGGAAACCTTAATGTTAAATTCCAAACAACAGTTAGTCTTTTTGCATTCCCGACCCAGTAGAAATCCTTAAGAGAGGAGGGTTTGTCAGAATTACCTGAGAGACTTTTTTTTTTTAATATATTTTATTGATTTTTACAGACAGGAAAGGAGAGGGATAGAGAGTTAGAAACATCGATGAGAGAGAAACATCGATCAGCTGCCTCTTATACACCCCCCACTGGGGATGGGCCCGCAACCAAGGTACATGCCCTTGACTGGAATCGAACCTGGGACCCTTCAGTCCACAGGCCAACGCTCCATCCACTGAGCCAGACCGGTCAGGGCCCTAAGAGACTTTTTGAACTCCCATTGTCCTCATTAATCCTCCCCACATTCAGATTTGCTTCCACTACCACCCAGAGTTATATTATCCCCTTGGCTGAAAGCCAGTGCCCGGGGGGGGGGGGGGGGGGCACTGGTATAGGTGAAAATGTGGAAAGAGGGGGAAAGCTTCAGAACCACATGTTGACTTCATCTGCCATCCTGAAATGGCTAGAAAACAGAACCTTTCAGTTTACTTGGCACTCCTTTATTTAAAACTTTATGACACAAATAAAAGTAAAACAAATATTTGAAGGCTCTAGACAGCTCCATGTATGATTTACAGCTCCAAATACTGTAAACAAGCTGTATGAAAAGCAGATATGAAAAAGCCATAATAATTTGTTTAGCACTAACTTTTGTAATTTAAATATTTTAGTATTGTTCCAAGTTTCTTGATGTCTTTTCAAAATTCAAGTTTAGAATGCAAATTTTGGCTTTTAAAAGGTTTGCTTCTCATATTTTCATTGTAAGATTTTTTTTTTACTTTAAAATTATAAGTTATCAGATTTAACTTTTATTTTTTCTTGGAAATACATAATTTAATTTATTTTTTTAAATTATTTTTTAATTATATCTTTATTGTTCAGATTATTACATTGGTTCCTCTTTTTCCCCCCATAACTCCCCTCCATCCAATTCCCACCCCACCCTCCACCCTCACTCCCCACCCACTGTCCTCATCCATAGGTGTACAATTTTCGTCTAGTCTCTTCCCGAACCCCCCTCCCCCACAAAGCTTTCCCCCCCCCCCGAGAATAGTCAGTCCACTCCCTTTCTATGCCCCTGATTCTATTATATTCACCAGTTTATTCTGTTCATCAGATTATTTATTCACTTGATTCTTAGATTCACTTGTTGATAGATGTGTATTTGTTGTTCATAATTTGTATCTTTACTTTTTTCTTCTTCTTCCTCTTCTTAAAGGATACCTTTCAGCATTTCATATAATCCTGGTTTGGTGGTGATGAACTCCTTAGCTTTTTCTTATCTGTGAAGCTCTTTATCTGACCTTCATTTCTGATGATAGCTTTGCTGGATAAAGTAATCTTGGTTGTAGGTTCTTTGTGTTCATCACTTTGAATATTTCTTGCCACTCCCTTCTGGCCTACATAGTTTCTGTTGAGAAATCAGCTGACAGTCGTATGGGTACTTCCTTGTAGGTAACTGACTGTTTTTCTCATGCTGCTTTTAAGATTTCTCTTTGCCTTTTGCTCTTGGCATTTTAATTATGATGTGTCTTCGCGTGGTCCTCTTTGGATTCCTTTTGTTTGGGGTTCTCTGTGCTTCCTGGACTTGTAAGACTATTTCTTTCACCATGTAGGGGAAGTTTTCTGTCATTATTTCTTCAAATAGGTTTTCAATATCTTGCTCTCTCTCTTCTTCTGGCACCCCCATAATTCGGATGTTGGTTCGCTTGAAGTTGTACCTGAGGCTCCTTACACTATCTTCATATTTTTGGATTCATTTTTCTTTTTGCTTTTCCGGTTGGGTGTTTTTTGCTTCTTTGTATTTCAAATCTTTGACTTGATTCTTGCGATCCTCTAGTCTGCTGTTGGGAGTCTGTATAATATTTTGTATTTCAGTCAGTGTATGCTTAATTTCTAGTTGGTCCTTCTTCATAACCTCGAGAGTCTCACTA
The DNA here is from genome assembly GCF_963259705.1 of Myotis daubentonii. Lineage (NCBI taxonomy): Eukaryota > Metazoa > Chordata > Mammalia > Chiroptera > Vespertilionidae > Myotis > Myotis daubentonii. Next base: position 88,997,114 of record NC_081861.1, on the reverse strand, counting down.
GATTCCTTGAGGGTCTCATTAAGTTTATTGGCGGTTTCTAGAAAATTCTTGAAAAACCTTATAAGTGTGGTTGTGAACTCTATATCCTGTACTTTGCTTTTCTCCATTTCTGTCATTTGTGACCTGTTTCTTTGTCTCCGCATTTTGGCTGCTCCCCTGTGTTGATAGAGTGGCTTTGTGTGCTAGGTGTCCTATAGGGCCCAGTGGCTCAGCCTCCCCAATTACCTGAGGTGGACACTCTTAGTGCACCCCTTTGTGGGCTTTGTGCACACTTTGGTGTAGTTAAGCCTTGTTTGTTGTAGGTATCACTGGGACGAATTGACCTCCAGGCCAATGAGAATAAGCTGTGTCTACAGTGGGAGAACTTCTGTGCTGGAGACACCCTTCTGGGGCAAGACTTGCTTCAGTGGGGCTTTGGTGCTCACTGAGTCTTCCCCCTGAGTGTGTCCCTTATGGATATGAGGAGTTGTAATCTAGATGGTCCCACTCTGACCACTGGGTACACTGGCTCTGGGATCTCTAATGAGGTGCTAATTTAGCCTCTGCCTGAGGCTACCCAGCAGGAGCTATGGAGAGATCTGCAGATTCCTCTTCTTTGTTTGGGGTTTGGAGGTGCCCAGATGAGGCCCAGCTGTGAAGCAATGCAAGCTGCTGTGGGGCCTTGGGCCTTCTGTTGGAAGTTCTGGGTCTCTCTGACCCAGCTGCAGTTTGTTAGGTAATTTTCAGATTATAAAGGGCCAGGCCTTTCATATGCAAAAGCCTCTGCGCACAGCTTGGTTTTGGCGGGGTCTCAGGGGATCAACAGGGCAGAGCAAGCAGCTATGGCTGCTCCTCAGTCCTACCGTAAGAGGCCCCCGTATCTCAGTGTCCCAGTAATTGCTGCAAGCACCTCTGAGTGAAAGCCATCCTCGACTTCCGCCCACTGCCAGACAGTCCAGTTTCTCCCCGTATGAGCCTGGGTCCCCAGAGACTCACCTGGAACTGGAGTTCAGAGCAGTCGGGAGTTTGAGACTCCCTCCTGATTGAAAAAGACACTAGTGTCCTCAGTTGCCAGCCCTTTCCGCCAGCCTCTGTACCTCTGCACTTTACTTCCGCACCTCCTCTGAGTCTCAGTGTGCTTTTCTCTTTCCTTCTAGTTGTAGAATTTCCACTCATCCAGCCTTCCTGTGGTTCTGGATGATGTCCGTTTTGTCTTTTAGTTGTATTTTTTAAGTTGTTGTGCAAGGCAGCAATTTCCGGTGTTTACGTATGCCGCCATCTTGGTTTTTCTTCTCTGTCACTAAAAGTGTCAGGTACTCTGTTCCAAGCACTCAAAATTTCTTGTTTGTAGTTGCACTCTTCTTCATTATTCAAACGATTTTGTTCCAGATTTTCAAGTTTCGTCCTTAAGTCGACAAACACATGAGTCCAAATGCTACCTTGAAAATCTGCAAGTTGCATCTCTAAATCGTCAATATGCATCCATTGGAAATCCTCTAATTCCAAAGTACTGTAAACAACTACATCCGGATACTTAATTATTTCAATGGTCTATTCTAAGCTTCTAAATTGGTCGAATCTTTCGCTGAACTGTTCAAATAATGATTTTACTATATTCTGGTACATAAGTATGGACTCCATTACACTCATTGTAGTGGCCTTCTCGAAATACTTTTTTATCTGAGGAAAATACTTACAAGTTTTAGTTTCAATATCTCGCTTGAAAATTTTAAGTTTACTTTCAAAAATTTGATGTATCCAAACATAATGTCAATACTTTTGCCAAAACCTTGTAATTTTAAGTTCAGTTCATTCATATGAACAGAGAGATCTGTAAAAAACATCAAATTGCTGACCCACTTATGATCATTGATCTGAGGAAAGTTTGCCAGATCCTTATTCTCAATAAATACCGTAATTTCGTCAAAGCACTCCACAAATCGCTCAAGTACTTTACCTTGACTCAGCCATCTCACATTATTGAACATCAGTAGTCCACTGTAGGTTGAATCAACTTCCTGTAAAAGTGCAGAAAATTCTCGCTTGTGAAGGGGTCGAGAAGCTATAAAATTCACAATTTTTGTTACAACTGACATTAAATCATTCAATTCTGAGAACCCCGATTTGGCACACAACACCTGATAGATAATGCAATGAAAAGGTACAAGTGGATGTCTAATAGCTTCCATAAACAATTTCAGGAATCCCACATTTTTTCCCACCATATTTGGTGCCCCATCTGTTGTGACTGACACAATTTTAGAGATATCAGTGTTTAGGTCACTGAATGTTTTTATAACAACCTTACATATTTTGTTTCCTGATGTACTTATTGGCACTGATTCTAACTTTATCAACTCTTCTCTCATTGTGAGACCATCAGAATATCTAGCAATAATGGCCAACCGAGCATTTGATGTGACATCAGTAGTTTCATCAAGTAGTAAGCACTCAGTAAAGGGGAGGTGTTCTAATTCCAAAGTTCACACCAGCTCCTAAATCACAATCTACCAGTGTTCTAGTTCAAGCAGAAAAGTAAGCATGCTGCTAAATCAGTGAATGCAAACCTATTAGAAGTATGTCCACTCTGGGAAGACCAGTTGACCACCTTGTTAGTTGACCTTTATCCCAACCATGGTCTCAGTCTCAACAATCAGCTGTGTCCAAACCTTAAGTCAAACTGAAATGAACACTTATTTATTTATTTATTTATTGATCAACAAATAAATTTAACAAGTAGTCAAGTACTTATATTTGCTCATTAGTGCATTCTCTACTATTTGACAGATCTACATGAGAAGTCATTGTAATTAGAATGTTAAATGATTCTCATCATTGATGTTTCTAGCTCTCCCTCTCCCTTACTTTCTGAAGTCAATAAAAATATTTAAAAATTATAAACGTGTTTTAAAAAACCAACAAAATAAATCCCAGACATCGCATTTTACCAGTAATTTCATCACTGTGTAACTATTATGGATAAAAACCAAATATAAATAACTTCTCTACATTATATTTGAAACCTCTACTGCTTTTCTAAAAAGACCTGAATTTTTTCTTCAAGAGATTATTTATGCTCATTTCTTCTAAGTTTTGGGGCTTTCCATAAAGATACCATTCATTTCTAGTATCCTGCTTTCATAATAATAATTTAGTTACCATTTCTTGACCATGTAATATGACAGATATCATGTTTTATATATTAGATCGAACCATATGAAAACATTTTTGTACATCAAAGTGAGATTGAGCCCGGCCAGTGTGGGTCAGTGGTTGAGCATCGACCCATGAACCAGGAGGTCATGTTTTGATTCCCAGTCAGGGCACATGCCCAGGTTGCAGTCTTGATCCCGAGTGTGGGGAGTGCATGCAGGAGGCAGCCAATTGATGATTCTCATCGTTGATGTTTCTATCGCTCCCTCTCTGAAATCAATAAAAATATATTTTTAAAAAATGAGATTGAATATTGGCAATTTCATATGGTTCAGCTTAATACATTATCTTCTTTAATCTCACAATAACCCTGAAGGTAGGTGATAGTATATCCATATTTTTAAAAAATATATTTTTATTGATTTCAGAGAGAAGGAGAGGGAGAGAGAGATAGAAACATCAATGATGAGAGAGAACCATCAATAGGCTGCCTCCTGCACGCCCCCTCAGCTGGGATCGAGCCCACAACACAGGCTTGTGGCCCTGACCAGAATCGGACCCAGGACCTTTCAGTCCACAGGCCAACACTCTATCCACTCAGCCAAACCAGCCAGGGATGTAGGCCCATTTTTACAGATGAGAATAATTAAGTGACTTTCCTAATGTCACATATTTATAAATGGTAAAACCAGGATTTGGATACAGGTCTATCTGTTTCTAAAACCCATGTGTTTTAACACAATACTGCTTTTATTTTAAATCATTTTTTATTTTTCAATTATATTGACACAGCCTATCTAATAAAAGAGAAACATGCAAATTGACCGTACCTCCACTATGCCCACAAGCCATGCCCAACAGCCAATCAGTTACTATGCAAATTAACCAAACCAAGATGGCAGTGGGCGGCCATGGAGCTGGAGTGAGCAGGAGGCTTGGGTTGCCCTGGCGATGGAGGAAGCCAAGCTTCCTGCCTGCCCTGGCCAGCCGTGGCCTCTGCTCAAGGCTACAAAGTTTCAATTATAGAAGACAAATAAATCCCAGATACCTGCTTCCAGCCAGCCTGGCCTCTGCTCACAGAGGTGCTGAAAAAAAAAAAAAGAAAGTAAAAAAGGAGGGGCTGGGAGCTTGGATCGCTGGGGGGCTTGGCCAGCCTGCAAACAGCCCTCAGCCCCTCACCCAGACTGGCCACACCCCCATGGAGTGAGGGTCCCCTCTGGGGGGCTGGGCTAGCCTGCAAACAGCCATCAGCCTCTCACCCAGGCTGGCCAGGCACCCCAGAGGGACCCCTTCCACCCTGAAGGGGCTGTGGCCAGCCTGCAAACAGCCATCAGCCCCACACTCAGGCTGGCCAGGTGAGCAGTTAGGATCCAGCAGTCCTGGATTGTGAGAGGGATGTCTGACTGTCGGTTTAGGCCTGATCCCTGTAAACCAGCAGTAGGACATCCTTTGAGGGGTCCCAGGTTGGAGAGGGTGCAGGCCGGGCTGAGGAACACCCCCACCCCTCTGTGCATGAATTTCGTGTACCGGGCCACTAGTATTATATTAGTTCCAGGTGTACACCCCAGTGATTAGACATTACATAACTTACTAAATGATCATCCCAATGAATCTCGTACCCATCTGACACCATACATAGTTATTAGAATATTACTGACTATATTCCCTCTGTTGTACTATGACTATTCTGTAACAACCAATTTGTACTTTTTTTAAAAAATTTTTTTTTATTGATTTCAGAGGAGAAGGGAGACAAAGAGAGAGGGGGAAACATTGATGACAAGAGAGAATCATTGATGGGCTGCCTCCTGTAGGCCCCACACTGGGTTCCTAGTCCACAACCTGGGCACATGCCCTGACCGGGAATTGAACCATGACCTCCTGGTTCATAGGTTAACGCTCAACCACGGAGCCACTTCAGCTGGGCCAATTTGTACTTCTTAATCCCTTCACCTTTTTTATCCATCCGCCCAACCCCCATCCCATCTGGCAAATTCCAAAATGTTCTCTGTATCTGTCTCTTTCTGTTCTGCTTGTCTGTAGATTTTTAAAATGTTTTTATTGATTTTTAAAGAGAGAAGACGGGAAAGGGAGAAGTGAGAGATAGATAGAAACATCAATGAGAGAGAAACATTGATCGGCTGCCTCCGGCAGGCCCTCTACTGGGGATCAAGCTCACAATCCAGGCTAGTGCCCTGAACGGGAATCGAACCAGTGACCTCTTAGTGCAGTGGTTGGCAAACTGTGGCTCGCGAGCCACATGCGGCTCTTTGGCCCCTTGAGTGTGTCTCTTCCACAAAATACTGACTTCTGCGCATGGGCCACGAACTTTCAATTGCACTGTACGTGCGCACCTGCACATGGTATTTTGTGGAAGAGCCACACTCAAGGGGCCAAAGAGCCTCATGTGGCTCGAGAGCCACAGTTTGCTGACCACTGTCTTGGTGCATAGGCCAACACTCAACCACTGAGCCACACCGGCCTCACCATTTATATTGTTTTTTAGATTCAATTTTTGATAGATATGTATTTATTGCCATTTTATTCTTCATATTTTTTATCTTTCCCCCTTTTTTTAAAGAAAACCCTTTAACCAGTTAACTGCCACGCATCCGAAATGGAAACCATCCCCATTTCTTCCATATGTGCTGGAATATTTACTAATTTAAGTTATCATAATTTTTTTTACAAACCCAGAGATGTCATCAACAAGTCTGATTTTAAAATTGGGTGACCAGAGTTGATATGCGAGGTTTGCGGCTGTAGACACACGTGGCATGTGGGTAAGGTCTGCTGCTTGCATCTATAGACGCTTATGGTGTACAAAGGGTTAACATTTCATGTAATAGTGGTTTGGTGGTGATGAACTCTTAGCTTTTTTTGTCTTGGAAACTATGTATTTAGATTCTAAATGATAGCTTTGCTGGGTAAAGTAATCTTGGTTGTAATCTTGCTTTTCATCACTTTGAATATTTCTTGCCACTCCCTTCTGGCCTGCAAAGTTTCTGTTGAGAAATCAGCTGACAGTCGTATGGGTGCTCCCTTTTAGGTAACTAACTGCTTGTCTTGCGGCTTTTAAGATTCTCTGTCTTTAAACTTTTCCATTTTAATTATGATGTGTTTTGGTGTGGTCCTCTTGGGTTCATCTTGTTTGGGACTCTGTGCTTCTTGGACTTTTTTGTCTATTTCCTTTACCAAGTTAGGGAAGTTTTCTGTCATTTTTTTTCAAATAGAATTTCAACTTATTGTTCTCTTTCTTCTCCTTATGGCACCCTCAAAGGCTCCTTACACTACCCTCATATTTTGGATTCTTTTTGTTCTGATTGGGTCTTTTTTGCTGCCTTATATTCCAAATCGCCGATTTGATTCTTGGCTTCATCTACTCTACCGTTGATTCCCTGTTAATTATTCTTCATTTTAGTTAGTGTATGCTTCATTTCTGACCAGTCCTTTTTTATGCTGTTGAGGTTCTCACTAAGTTCACTGAGCATCCTTATAACCATCTAGTACAGTGGTTCTCAACCTTCTGGCCCTTTAAATACAGTTCCTCATGTTGTGACCCAACCATAAAATTCTTTTCATTGCTACTTCATAACTGTAATGTTGCTACTGTTATGAATCATAATGTAAATATCTGATATGCAAGATGGTCTTAGGCGACCCCTGTGAAAGGGTCGTTCGACCGCCAAAGGGGTCACAACCCACAGGTTGAGAACCGCTGATCTAGTAGATTTCTTGTCTTCATTTTGTAATTTTTTCTGGTGCTTCTCTTCTTTCATTTGGAACGTATTTCTTTGTCTCCACATTTTGTCAGCCTCTCTGTATTTTCTTTCTATGTATTAGGTACAGCTGCTACATCTTCCAACCTTGGTAGGGTGGCCTAATGTTCTGTAAGGGTTCAGTGGTACAGTCTCCACAATCACCCAAGCTGGGAACTTGAAGTGCACTTGTGCCCCCCCAAGCCCCTAGTGTGGCTGTGTACACCTTCCTCTTGTAGTTGAACCTTGATTACTGTTGGCAAGTCAATGGGAGGGATTTAGCCCCAGGCCAATCAGCTGCAAGGACCACCAACCTCTGACCACTATGGAGGATCAGCTGTGAAGGGCCCATCCCACAGAACAATACTTACTTCAATAGGGCTCTGGTGCCCACTGAGTCTGCCCCTTGAGCATGTTGCTTGTGGAGGTAATTGGGTGGTGGTGCTTCGCCATGGTCTTAAGCTGTCCATTGAGTGTGCTGGTTCTGGGGCTTCCTGGGAGGTGCAGGCCAAGATCAGCTGCCACCTGTGTTCTGCCCAGAGCCACCCAACATGAGCTACAAAGTGATCTGCAATTGGCTGCTCCTTGTGCTAAACTTAGAGGTGCCTAGGTGAGGCCACGCTGGGAACCAAGGCTGGCTGGCTGCTGCTAGTGCCAGGCCTGGGACCACTTAGCGAGAGGTATGAGGCATGTTGTGCCCAGATGCTGCTTGTTTGACAGATTTTAGGAAAATCTGAAGCCTGAGCCAAGACAGGCCATTTGTATGGGAAAGTCACTGGAAACAGCTTGGGTTGGCCCAAAATGTGGGTGGGGCAGAGCCTCAGGGAATCACCAGGGTGGGACAAACAGTGTGAACCAGGTTGATGGAGTGTCAGATATGGCATCCACCTGCTGGCTCTGTTGGGGGGAGTTTCATCAAAGGAATAATGGCCTCTGCCAGCACTTGTATCTAGGAGGAAGCTGCCCCTCCAGCTCTCGCCCTGATGCCAAACAATTCAGTTCTTCCCTGTATGTCTCTGGTTCCCTTGAGGCTGCTGCTCCATCACTGGAACTCAGAGAGAGTGAGTCTGAGTAAGTCCCTAGTAAGTCCTGTGCATGGGCCCTGTAAGAGGAACTGCCTAGGACTCCAGAAGCCCTCCATCTCCCTCAGCTTCAATACAGCCAGAAGCTATGGGGACTTTTCTTCTTGGCACTGGAACGCTGGGCTGGGCAGCCTGGTATGAGGCTGAGACTCCTCATTCCTCAGGGGGAACCTCTGTAGCTGAGATGTCTGATTTTTATCTGCCACATGTGGTTGTGGGAACAGCCCGTTCTGTGTGTCTTCCCCTCCTACCAGTCTCCATGTGGTTTCTTCTTCTTTGTTTTTCTTTTTTTTTTTTTAATTAAATCTTTATTGTTCAGATTATTACATTTGTTCCTCTTTTTTCCCCCCCCCATAACTCCCCTCCTCCCAGTTCCCGCCCCACCCTCTGCCCTCACTCCCCACCCACTGTCCTCATCCATAGGTGCACGATTTTTGTCCAGTCTCTTCCCACATCTCCCACACCCCTTTCCCCCCCAAGAATAGTCAGTCCATTCCCTTTCTATGTCCCTGATTCTATTATAATCAACAGTTCATTCTGTTCATCAGATTATTTATTCACTTGATTCTTAGATTCACTTGTTGATAGATGGATATTTGTTGTTCATAATTTGTATCTTTACCTTTTTCTTCCTCTTCCTCTTCTTAAAGGATACCTTTCAGCATTTCATATAATCCTGGTTTGGTGGTGATGAACTCCTTTAGCTTTTCCTTATCTGTGAAGCTCTTTATCTGACCTTCAATTCTGAATGATAGCTTTGCTGGATAAAGTAATCTTGGTTGTAGGTTCTTGGTATTCATCACTTTGAATATTTCTTGCCACTCCCTTCTGGCCTGCAAAGTTTCTGTTGAGAAATCAGCTGACAGTCGTATGGGTATTCCCTTGTAGGTAACTGAGTTTCTTTCTCTTGCTGTTTTTAAGATTCTCTCTTTATCTTTTGCTCTTGGCATTTTAATTATGATGTATCTTGGTGTGGTCCTCTTTGGATTCCTTTTGTTTGGGGTTCTCCGCGCTTCTTGGACCTGTAAGTCCATTTCTTTCACCAGGTGGGGGAAGTTTTCTGTCATTATTTCTTCAAATAGGTTTTCAATATCTTGCTCTCTCTCATCTTCTGGCACCCCTATAATTCTGATGTTGGTACGCTTGAAGCTGTCCCAGAGGCTCCTTACACTATCCTCGCATTTTTGGATTCTTTTTTCATTTTGCTTTTCCGGTTGGATGTTTTTTGCTTCCTCGCATTTCAAATCATTGACTTGATTCTTGCGCTCCTCTGGTCTGCTGTCAGGCGTCTGTATAATATTCGTTATTTCAGTCCGTGTATGCTTAATTTCTAGTTGGTTCCCCAATATAAGATCGAGGGTCTTATTAGTTTTCGTGTAGATCTCATTAAGTTTATCGGCAGCTTCTAAACAGTTCTTGAGAGACCTTAAAAGTGTGGTTCTGAACTCTATATCTTCCATTGACAATTTTGTCCTGTTTCTTTGTCTTCGCATTTTGTTATGCTTCCTTGGTGCACCCCCTAGTGGTCTTTGTTTGCAGTCTTATAGTTAAATCTTGATTGTTGTAGCTAATTCCAGGGAGGGTTTGACCTCCAGGCCAAGTGGCTATGAGAATCAGCTGTGTCAGCAGTGAGAGAACTTCTGTCCTCTAGGGAGGTGCTAATCTAGCCTTTGCCTGAGGCTATCCAGCAAAAGCCTCTGTGCAGGGCTTGGGCGGGGCGGGTCACACAGGATCAACAGGGTGGGCTGGAGAGAGCAGTTATGGCGGCTCTCAGTCCTGTCCCCAGGGGCTCTGCCTCTCTGAGTCCCAGCACCCGCTGCAAAGCTCGGAGAGAAAGCTGCACTCGCTCTGACCGAAGCCAGACAGTCCCGCTTCTCCCGTTTGAGTCTGGGTCCCCAAAGACTCGCCCGGATCTGGTGCTCAGAGTCTGCGACTCCCTCCCGATTGAAAACAACAACCGCGCCCTCCGCCGCCAGCCCGCTCCGCGCACTCCGCACCTCAGAATTTGACTTCACCACTGCGCCTCCTCTGAGTGTCCGTGTGCTTTTCTCTTTCCTCCTAGTTGTAGGACTTCCACTCAGCCAGCGTTCCTGTGGTTCTGGGTGATGTCCCTTCCGTTTTTTGGTTTCACTTTTGAAGTAGTTGTTCAAAGCAGCAAACTCCGGCGTTAACCTATGCCGCCATCTTGGTTCTCTTCTTTGTTTTTCTTTAAATATATTTTTATTGATTTCAGAGAGGAAGGCAGGAGGAGAGAGATAGAAACATCAGTGATGAAAGAGAATCATTATTGGCAGCTTCCTGCACACCCCTTACTGGGGATCAAGCCTGCAACCTGGGCATGTGCCCTTGACCAGGAATCGAACCTGGGACCCTTCAGTCCACAGGCTGATGCTCTATCCAGTGAGCCAGACGGGCTAGGGCTGGCTTCATCTTTAATTCTCTGGTTGTAGGACTTTCATTCAGCCAGATTTCAGGTGGTTCTGAATGATGATTATTCTACTAGTGACCCGGTGCGTGAAATTTGTACACATTAAAAGTGAATTAATTAGAGGAAATATTTTAATATTGCTATTTGCTCTTTCTCTATAGTAGAAGTGTCAGAGATGAAAGAAAATTAGTAAAATGTATATGAAAATCTTACTCCTGCCAGAGTCTGAGGCACATCATGGGAATCAGAGTCAAGTCCCCGCCCACCCACGTGCACCTCAAAATCATGCAAGACCAAAACCTTGCCGGCCCCACCCCCATTGGGCTAGATCTAGACCCGGCCGGCCCCACCCCTGTCAAGCCCTGCCAGGTGGGTGGCACAGTTTGAGGTCCCCTGTTAAGCCCCTTCGGGTGGAGGGTGTGGCCTAAGGTCCCCCATCAAGCCCTGTCAGTCAGGGAGGTATGGCCTGAGGTCCCCTATCAAGCCCCACCAGGCAGGGGGTGGAGTCCCTTTTCCCGGCCCAGTGCCAGGCTTACTCAGGTCCCTGCTGATTGCTCCTTAAGGCTCGTTATGGGAACTTGGCCTTGGCTGTGGGCGTAGCCATCTTGTATTATGGAACCCCTGCCTCTGCTGTGGGCACAGCCATATTGACCATTACACGTGATGGTCAGTTTGCATATTCCCTCTTTAGTAGATAAGATAGTGTGTTTTGATGTGGTTGTGGGAAGAGGTGAGTATTGCATTTACCTATGCCACCATCTTGAATAGAAGTCTCCAACACAATACTGCTTTTAGAAAATGTTGTGATGAGGATATGATAAAGCAGGCACTGACTGACACACTGTGTGAAGGAGTGTAACTTAGTATGACCGATGAAAGGTATTTGGCCCTGTGCATCAATATAGCATTAAGAATTTTCTTTTTAAAAAAATATATTTTATTGATTTTTTTACAGAGAAGGGGAGAGAGGGATAGAGAGTTAGAAACATCTGTGAGAGAGAAACATCGATCAGCTGCCGCCTGCACACACCCTACTGGGGATGTGTCCACAACCAAGGTACATGCCCTTGACCAGAATCAAACCTGGGACCCTTCAGTCCGCAGGCTGACGCTCTATCCACTGAGCCACACTGGTCAGGGCAGCATTAAGAATTTTCATCTTAAGTAACTCATTTCTATAAAAATATTCTAAGGAAATAATCAGATAAACCTGAGGTTTTTTATAATATATGCTCATCAAAGTATTCTATTTTTAGTATTAAAAATTAGAAATAATGAGTCTTCAACAATAAAGACTTAAGTTACAGCAAAGAATTAAAGTATAGCCACTAGATGGATATGGAAAAATCCTCAAATGATACAATGTCAAGTGAGACAAGCAATATACAGAATTAAGGATGACCATGTTTTCTGTTATAAAAAAAAAATATATCGCCGAAACCGGTTTGGCTCAGTGGATAGAGCGTCGGCCTGCAGACTCGGGGATCCCAGGTTCGATTCCGGTCAGGGGCATGTACCTGGGTTGCGGGCATATCCCCAGTGGGAGATGTGCAGGAGGCAGCTGATCGATGTTTCTCTCTCATCGATGTTTCTAACTCTCTATCTCTCTCCCTTCCTCTCTGTAAAAAATCAATAAAATATATTTAAAAAAATATATATATAGAGGAGAAACCAAGATGGCGGCATAGGTAAACACCGGAAATTGCTGCCTCACACAACCACTTCAAAACTACAACTAAAAGACAAAACAGACATCATCCAGAACCACAGGAAGGCTGGCTGAGTGGAAACTCTACAACTAGAAGGAAAGAGAAAAGCACACTGAGACTGAGGAGGTGTGGAAGTAAAGTGCAGAGGTACGGAGGTGCATGCTGAGAAAGGGCTGGCAACAGAGGACGCTGGTGTCTTTTTCAATTGGGAGGGAGCCTCAAGCTCCCGAATGCTCTGAACTCCAGTTCCAGGCGAGTCTCTGGGGACCCAGACTCATACAGGGAGAAACTGGACTGTCTGGCAGCAGGCGGAACTCAAGGGCGGCTTTGTCTCAGAGGTGCTTGCAGCAATTACCGCGGGACACTAACACCCGGGAGCCTCTTAGGACAGGGCTGAGGATCAGCCATAGCTGTTTGCTCTGCCCTGTTGATTCCCTGAGACCCTGCCCCACCCAAGCTGTGTGCAGAGGCTTTTGCATATGAAAGGCCTGGGCCTTTGAGATCTAAAATTACCTAACAAACTGCAGCTGGGTCAGAGAGACCCAGAACTTCCAAAAGAAGGCCCAAGGCCCCACAGCAGCTTGCATTGCTTCACAGCTGAGCCTCATCTGGGCACCTCCAAACCCCAAACCAGGGAGAGGAATCTGCAGATCTCTCCATAGCTCCTGCTGGGTAGCCTCAGGCAGAGGCTAAATTAGCACCTCCTTAGAGATCCAAGAGCTCGTGTACCCAGTGGTCAGAGTGGGACCATCCAGATTACAACTCCTCAGATCCATAAGGGACACACTCAGGGGGCAGACTCAGTGAGCACCAAAGCCCCACTGAAGCAAGTCTTGCCCAGAAGGGTGTCTCCAGCACAGAAGTTCTCCCACTGTAGACACAGCTGATTCTTACAGCCAATTGGCCTGGAGGTCAATTCCTCCCAGTGATACCAACAACAATCAAGGCTTAACTACAACAAGACTGTGCACATAGCCCACAAAGGGGTGCACCAAGAGTGTCCACCTCAGGTAGTTGGGGAGGCTGAGCCACTGGGCCCTATAGGACACCTAGCACACAAAGCCACTCTATGAACACAGGGGAGCAGCCAAAATGCGGAAACAAAAAAAAAAGCACAACAGATCACAAATGACAGAAATGGAGGAAAGCAAACTACTGGATATAGAGTTCAAAACCACGGTTATAAGGTTTTTCAAGAATTTTCTAGAAACCGCTGATAAATTTAGTGAGACCCTAGAGGATATGAAAGAGGACCAAATAGAATTTAAGTATACACTGACTGAAATAAAGAATAATATACAGAGATCCAACAGCAGACAAGAGGATCCCAAGAATCAAGTCAAAGATTTGAAATACAAGTAGCAAAAAATACCCAATCGGAAAAGCAAATGAAAAAAAAATCCAAAGTATGAAGATAGTGTAAGGAGCCTCTGGGACAACTTCAAGCGTACCAACATCTGAATTATGGGGTGCCAGAAGAAGAGAGAGAGCAAGATATTGAAAACCTATTTGAAGAAATAATGACAGAAAACTTCCCCTACATGGTGAAAGAAATAGTCTTACAAGTCCAGGAAGTGCAGAGAACCCCAAACAAAAGGAATCCAAAGAGGACCACACCAAGACACATCATAATTAAAATGCCAAGAGTAAAAGGCAAAGAGAAATCTTAAAAGCGGCAAGAGAAAAACAGTCAGTTACCTACAAGGAAGTACCCATATGACTGTCAGCTGATTTCCCAACAGAAACTATGCAGGCCAGAAGGGAGTGGCAAGAAATATTCAAAGTGATGAATACCAAAAACCTACAACCAAGATTACTTTATCCAGCAAAGCTATCATTCAGAATTGAAGGTCAGATAAAGAGCTTCACAGATAAGAAAAAGCTAAAGGAGTTCTTCACCATCAAACCAATATTATATGAAATGCTGAAAGGTATCCTTTAAGAAGAGAAAGAAGAAGGAAAGGTAAAGATAAAAATTATGAACAAATACATATCTATCAACAAGTGAATCTAAAAATCAAGTGAATAAAAAAATCTGATGATCTGAGTAAACTGGTGAATATAATAGAATTAGGGGCATAGAAAGGGAGTGGACTGACTATTCTCTGGGGGGAAAGGGGTGTGGGGGGTGTGGGAAGAGACTGGACAAAGATCGTACACCTATGGATGAGGACAGTGGTGGGGGGTAAGGGCAGAGGGCGGGGTGGGAACTGGGTGGAGGGGAGCTATGGGGGGAAAAAAGAGGAACAACTGTAATAATCTGAACAATAAAGATTTATTTAAAAGAAAATATATATAGCCCTAGCTGGTTTTGCTCAGTGGTTGAAGCATTGGCCTGTGGACTGAAGGGTCCCAGGTTCGATTCCAGGCAAGGGCATGTACCTAGGTTGCTAGGTCAATCCCCAGCCCTGGTCAAGGTGCATATGGGAGGCAACCAATTGATGTGTCTCTCTCACATCACTGTTTCTCTCTGTCTCACCTCCTCCCTTCCACTCTTTCTTTCTAAAAAACAAAATAGTGGAAAGTACCCTCTGGTGAGGATTTAAAAAAATTAAATAAATGTAGAAAAGTCTAGGAGGAAATACAGGAAAACTTGTAATAATAGTTATATCTTTACAATTGGATGAAGGCGGTGTTCATTTTATTTTTTAAATTTTTCTGTAGAGAATTTCCTATAAAAAGCATACTTTTATCATAAAAATACTGAAAATAAATTTTGGTAAAAGAAAAATGTCAATTATAATCCCACTACTCTTAACACAATAACTCTGTCTTTTTTAAGAGGGCGACAAATTAATTTTATTTCTCCTTTCTACTTCTGAAACTTTTTTCTTTAAAAGGTATGCATTGGCCCTAACTGGTTTGGCTCAGTGGATAGAGCATCAGCCTGCGGACTGAAGGGTCCCAGGTTTGATTCCAGTCAAGGGCATGTACCTTGGTTGCGGGCACATCCCCAATGGCGGGTGCACAAGAGGCAGCTGATGGATGTTTCTCTCTTTTCAATGTTTCTATCTCTCTATCCCTCTCCCTTCCTCTCTGTAAAAAAATCAATAAAATATATTTTTTAAAAAATTTCTAAAAGGTATGCATTGCTCAAAAATGTTTTTTAAGAACTTGCTTTAAAGGGAATAAACTTATTCCTCTGGGTCAAGGTTCTGTGTCCACAGGAGGCCCTTTCTCCAGCTTTTAGAAGTGCTCACAGAGAAACTTCATGGGGCGCTCAGGCTTGGAGATGCAGGATGCAGTTCTTGAGTACCTGCTTAATGCTCTGCTTCCGGACTTACAGCTCCCACGCCTTCAGACTCTCATTCTCCTCCAGCTGGTGGGTCAGTGGTGAGGCCATGGTGCTCACGTCCTGCATCCTGGATGGTGGTGCTGAAGGGCTGGAGCAGGGACTAGAGGACGCAGGGAGGGCAAGTGGGTCCCTGTACTGCAGCGGCACTGCCTTCTCCCTGCCTCCCCCCACATACAACAACCGTTTTTATTTTTGCATATTACCTCCAAGTCTTTTTTCTCACAATTGCATAATTTTACCTGATAGTAGTCATGTTGTAAAAAGTATATGTTTTTTTTAATCTTAAAAATTAGTATTGTTCAAGTGTTATTGGTCATTGTAGAAAATTATAGATAAGCAAAAAGGAGATATAAACTTGTAATCCCACCACCAGGGAAAATCATTGTTAACTTGTTACAAGGCTATGTCATTAGCTCAGATGAGAAGTGATGAGGACTTCAACTAAAGCAATGCTAAGCTTGAAGAAGATGGGATATATTTGGGAGATATATAGGAAGTACACTCAACCATGCTTGGTGACTTAATTGTTAAAAGGAGGCAAGAAATAAGGAGGCTTATAGGATTCAGTCATGCAGTCAATAAATATTTATAGTGTGCCTACCAAGTGCCAGGCACTGGGACATAGCAGTCACAAACATGTCTAAAAATTTTTATTCTCATGGAGTTTCTACCCTACTGGAAAAGAGACATACAGTAAACAAACACAGCCCTGGCCAGGTGGCGCAATTGGTCGGAGCATTGTACACAAGGTTGTGGGTTCAATTTCTGATTAGGGCACATACCTAGGTTGCAGGTTCCATTCCCTGTCGGGGAGTGTATGTGAGGCAACCATTTGAAGTTTCTCACATTAACGTTTCTCTCCCCCCCCCCCCCGTTTCTCTCTCTAAAACAAACAATAAAACATATCCTCCGGTGAGGATTAAAAAACAACAACAAACTGCCCCACTGGTGTGGCTCAGTGGTTGAGTGTTGACCTTTGAACCAGGAGGTCATGGTTTGATTCCTGGTCAGGGCACATGCCCTGGTTGCGGGCTCCATCCCCAGTGTGGGGCATGAAGGAGGCAGCCAATCAATGATTCTCTCTCATCATTGATGTATCTGTCTCTCTCTCCCTCTCCCTTCCTCTCTGAAATCAATAAAAATATATTTAAAAAAACACACACAACAAACAAAACAATGTTAGAAATAAAAGAAGGTGAGCCCTAGGCGGTTTTGCTCAGTGGTTATAGCGGCAGACTGCAGACTGAACGATCCCGGGTTTGATTCTGGTCAAAGGCACATGCCCGGGTTTTGGGCTTAATCCCCACTAGGAGGCGTGCAGGAGATAGCCAACCAATGATTCTCCCTCAAGATTGATGTTTCTATCTCTCTCTCCCTCTTCCTCTCTGAAATCAATAAAAATATATTAAAAAATAGAAGGTGATATATTAGTAGTTGTGGCTGGTTTGGGATGGGGTTGGTCCTACTTTAGATAGGACAGACAGGAAGGTCTCTAATGAGGTGGTAGCATCTTAGCTAAGACTTGAAAATGAGAAAGAGCCATCCTTTTATTGAGCCAAAGGAAGGTCATTCTAGGCAAAGGGAAACAGCAAAATCAAAGACTCAGGCAGAAAAGTGGTTGGTGTGTTGAAGAAACTGGAGCATTGCTAGAGTACCTCAGAGTGTACTGACCAGAAGCCAGAGGTGGAAGAGAATGTGAGGAGTGAAGGAATAATCAATATTTAAAATGCAACAGAGAAGTCAAGTATGAAGTGAAAAGTATCCATTGAATTTGGCAATTGGGAGATCAGAGGAGTGGTAGGAATAGGAAATAGATCAGCACTGACTTGAAAAATTACTGGAAAAACAGGAAAAAATTTATATATATAACCTAGGAATAAATTTAAATAAAATATTTTCAAGACCTTTATGAAGAAAATAATGACATTTTACTGAAATTAAAGACCTAATAAGTGTAGAGACATTCCGAACTCATGAATAGGAAGATTGAATATTAAAAACTTATAAAGATGTTCTAAATTGATCTATGGGTTCTAAAGTATATCCATCAAAATTCCATTAAGAATTTTCATAGAGCTTTAGAAAACAGTTCTAAACTTTATATGGAAGAGAAATGGACCAAAAATAGCCAGGAATACAAACAAGATGAGGGAACAGGAACTTCCCCTTTGAGATATCAAGATTTATTATAAATCAATAGTCAAGAGAGTTTGGAATTGGCACAAGAATAGGCAAAGGTAACAAGGGAACTTAACAGAGAGCCACTAGAACAGCTGTGGGCAAACTACGGCCCGCGGGCCAGATCCGGTCCGTTTGAAATGAATAAAACTAAAAAAAAGAAAAGAAGACCGTACCCTTTTATGTAATGATATTTACTTTGAATTTCTATTAATTCACACAAACACTCCATCCATGCTTTTGTTCCGGCCCTCCGGTCCAGTTTAAGAACCCACTGTGGCCCTCGAGTCAAAAAGTTTGCCCACCCCTGCCCTAGAAGGTAGAAGTGACATTGCAGATCAGTGGGGAAAGGACGGGCTATTCACTGAGCAGCGCTGGGACAGTTGGTTATCCATATAGGGGGGAAAAATGAAGTGAGATCACTGCCTCCTACCATGCACAACAATCAATTCTGGATGGATTAAGGATTTAGATATGCTAGGCAAAATTTTTTTACTTTCTTTCTTTGTGTTTTTTTTTGTTGTTGTTAATCCTCACCTGAGGATATTTTCCCATTGATTTTTAGGGAGAGTGGAAGAGAGAGGGAAAGACAGACAGAAACACAATGTGAGAGAAACACACATCAATTGGTTGCCTCCTGCATGAGCCCTGACCAGGCCCAGTCCAGGGAGGAGCCTGCAACCAAGGTATGTGCCCTTGAGCAGAATTGAACCCAGGACTCTTTGGTCTGCAGCCCAACACTCTATCTACTGAGCCAAACTGGTTAGGGCAAATATTCTTTTTACTTTTAAACAAAAATATGAGAGAATATTTCTGTAACCCTAGTTTAGGGAAGGATTTCTTAGACAAAACTTTAAAAGCACAAACCATAAAGGAAAGTTTGATATATTTGACGGTGTTATAAAACCAACTTCTGTTAATTAAAAGACATCATTGATCAACAAAAATATATTTTAAAAAAGACAATTTAAATAGGCTGTATGGTCTGGCAAAAGATATTTGCAATTAGTATAACTGATAAAGGATAACTACCCTGAAAAAAAATATGTAAAATGTCCCTTGTAACTATTGTATATCAATAAGAAAAAGACAAGCTACCCAATAGAAAATTGACCAAAAGACATAAATAGGCATTTTACAGAAGAGGAAACAGGAATGACCAATAAACAATGAAAAGATGAGTGATCTCATCAGTAATCAGGGATATGCAAAGACCAACCACAATGAGATCATTTATACTTATCAGACTGACAGCTATTACAAAGTCTGATAATACCAGTTTTGAGGAGGTTGTGCAATAGAAATCTTGCTACAAAAGATTCATTTTGACATTTAGTAAATCTGAACATGGTTACAAGCATACCTAGTTTTTGTTTGTTTTAAATATATTTTTATTGATTTTAGAGAAGAAGGGAGAGGGATAAAAAGATAGAAACCTCAATGATGCGAGAGAATCATAGATCGGCTGCCTCCTGCATGCCCCACACTGGGGATCAAGCCCACAACCTGGGCATGTGCCCTGACCAGGAATCGAACTATGACCTCCTGGCTCATAGGTCGACACTCAACCACTGAGCCACGCAGATTGGGCACTATACCTAGTTTTATTACACTTCACTTTATTTGGCTTCACAGAGGTGTTTTTTACAAATTGAATACAAGACCCTCCTCCAGCAAAATTATTACAACTACCTTTATTGCAGTGCTTTGAAACCAAGTCCACAATATCTCTGAGGTATACCTGTATACTCTATGACTCAGCCATTCTACCCCTAGCTGTAGTCACTAGAAAAATTCTTGCAAAAAATGTATCAGAAGATATGTACAAGAATTCAAGAGCACTCATAGCAGCACTGATCTTAATAGCAAAAAAAGCTGGAAATAGCTCCAGTGTCCCTTTGTTTAATAAATTATGGTATAATCATAAAGTGGAAAACTACCTATTGGTGTAAAGGTATGCATGTAGCTACAAATGTCAACATGGATGAATCCCACGAAAATAATGTGTAGAGAAAGCAAGTTCAGAAAAATTTATACAGGATGATTCTATGTATGTAAAGTTCAAAAACACAGATGAGAAAGCAAGAAAGGAAAGCAAAATCCCTGATAGCAGTTATATCTTGCAGAGGAGAGGAATACAATTCTAAAGGGCATACAGAGGCCTTCAGAGACTCTAGTAATGTTCTATTTCTCAAACTGATTGGTGGGTACATGAGTGTTCATTTTACTATTCTTTAAATCATACACTCATATGATTTTATTATTTTATATATGATTTTAAAAATTAAACCATAAGAGTATGTATGTATATACTCATATTTCTGACATATTTCATAAAAGATTTTAAGATAAAAATAGTGGTTAGAAGGTGAGAAAGCTAGGCTATGAAAAGAACAAAATTAATAATAACTGGAAGAAGAAATGAAATAATCAGAAGATTTTAAAAAGACTTGTAAGATATGAGCATATTGCCTGGCCAGTGTGGCTCAATGGTTGAGCATAGACCCATGAACTAGGAGGTCAGGGTTAGATTCCTGGTCAGTACACGTGCCCGGGTTGCAGGCTCAGGGCATGCAGGAAGCAGCCAATCAATGATTATCTCTCTGAGATAGATAAAAAGATTAAAAAAAAAAAGATAGCATATTTACAGGCTTCATTAATTCTTTCAACAAATATTTCTTGAATACCAGCTATGTACTTGGTACTATGTTGGGTCCTGGCGTACAGAGATATATTTATTCAATTATGTAATTACTGTTTTATGAACTAGAAATCATTCATTCATTTAATAAATATTTATTGCGTAAGTGAATACTATCTTCCAGGCAGTGATCTAAGTTCTGGGAATACAGCATTGAACAAAATAAAATCCCTCCTCTTGTGAGTAGGGGAGAAGAGACAATAAATAAACATATGGAAGGGGGTGATAAGTACCATGAAGAAAACTAGGGTAAGGTAAGGGTTCAGAGAGAGTCTGTGTGTGGCGGGGGCCGGGGGGGGGGGCAAGTTGTAATATTTTAGAGCAGTGGTTTTCAACCTTCCTAGTGCCGCGACCCTTTAATACAGTTCCTCATGTTGTGGTGACCCCCAATTTCATTGTTACAAATTGAACATAATTAAAGCATAGTGATTAATCACAAAAACAATATGTAATTACGTATGTGTTTTCCGATGGTCTTAGGCGACCCCTGTGAAAGGGTCATTCGACCCCCAAAGGGGTCGCGACCCACAGGTTGAGAACCTCTGTTTTAGAGTATTCAAGGACGGCCTTTCTGAGAGGGTGACATTTGAACAGAGAACTTAATGAAGTGAGGGAGTAAATTATGTAGCTATCTGGGGAAAGATCATATATATATAACTTTATATATGTGGCATTAATTGCTTTCACAATATTGTGCAACCATCACCACTATCTATTTCAAATATGCTTTATCATTTGAAATAGAAACTCTGTACCCATTAAGCAATAATTCCCTGTTTCCCTTTGACCCCAGGTCCTAGTAACAACAATTCTACCTTCTGTCTCTATGAATTTGCCTACTCTACTTCATATGAGTGGAATTTTACAGTATTTGTCCATTTGTGTGTGGATTCTTTAGGGTTTTTCCCCCCTCTGTATAAAATCATGTCAACTGTGAATGGAGATAGTTTTGTTTCTTCCTTTCCAATTTGAATGCCTTGTACTTCTTTTTCTTGCCTGATTGCTCTGGCTAGAACTTCCAGCACTATGTTAAATAGAAGTAGTGAGAGTGGACATACTTGCCTTGTTCTGGATCTTAGGGAAAAGTTTTTAGTCTTTTTTTCACCATTAAGTATGATGCTAGTGGTGGGTGTTTTAAATGTTGATTTTATTATGTTGAGGAAGTTCTATTCCTAGTTTATTGAATGTTTTTATCATGAGAAGGTATTAGATTTGGCCAAATTCTCTTTCTGCATCAATTGAGATGATATGTCTTTTTTTCTTCATTCTCTTAATGTGGTGTTTTACATTGATTGATTTTCTTTTATAATTTTTAAAAATCCTAATCCAAGAAAATTTTTCCATTGTTTTTAGAGAAAGTGGAAGGGAGCAGGGAGAGAGAGGAACACCTATATAAGAGAGACACGTTGATTGGTTGCCTCCTGCAGGACCCCCAACTGGGGCCGGGGATCGAACCTGCAACCAAGGTACGTGCACTTGACCAGAAATCGAACCCGAGACCCTTAGGTCTGCAGGACAGTGCTCGAAGCACTGAGCAAACCAGCCATGGCTATATATTTTTTAAATGTTATTGATTTTAGACAGATAGAGGAAGGGAGAGAGAAGAAGGGAGGGGAGAGCAAAACATCAATTTGTTGTTCCACTTATTTATGCATTCAGTGATTGCTTCTTCTATGTTCCCTCACTGGGGATTGAACCCACAACTTTGGTGTATCCAGATGACAGTCCAATCAATTGAGCTACCCGGCCAGGGCTATATTGATTGATTTTCATATGTTAAACCACCCTTGCATTCCTGGGATAAATCCCACTTAGTCATGCTGTATAATCCTTTTAATATTCCACTGAATTTGGTTTTCTATTTTGTTGCAGTTTCTGCATTTTTATTCTCAATAAGGAATATTGAGCTGTAGTTTTCTTGTAGTGTCTTTGTCTGGCTCTGGTATCAGAGTAATGCTGGCTTTATAGAATGAGTTAGGAAGTATTCCCTACTCTTCATTTTTTTTTTTTGAAAACTTCGAGAAGGGTTTTTATTAATTCTTTAAATGTTTGGTAGAATTCACCAGTGAATTCATATGGTCCTGGGCTTTTCTTTGTTGGGAATTTTTTTTTATTGATGTTTTTTACAGAAAGGAAGGGAGAGGGATAGAGAGTTAGAAACATCGGTGAGAGAGAAACATCTATCAGCTGCCTCCTACACACTCCCCACTGAGGATGTGGCCACAACCAAGGTACATGCCCTTGACCAGAATCGAACCTGGGACCCTTGAGTCCACAGGCTGATGCTCTATCCATTGAGCCAAACCGGTCAGGGCTGTTGGGAAATTTTGATTACTGATTCAATCTCCTTACTTATTAGAATTTTTATTTTTTCTTGACTCAATTTTGGTAGTTTGTGTGTTTCTGGACTTTTGTTTTATGTATGTTATCCAATTTGTTGGCATACAGTTTTTCATAGTAGTCTCTTATAATCTTTTTTATTTCTGTAAAGTCTGTAGCAAAGTCCTCTCTTTCTGATTTTAGTAATTTGAGTCTTCTCTCTCTTTATTTCTTAGTCAGTAGCTAAAGGCTTGTCAACATTGTTGATCTTTCCAAAGAAGCAACTATTGGTTTCATGGAGCGTCTGTATTGTTTTTCTATTCTCTGTTTTGTGTATCTCTTTTCTAATATTTATTATTTCCTTCCTTCTTCTAGCTTTGGGTTTAGTTTGCTCTTCTTCATAATGTAGTTTTCCTCATGTTTCTTGTGCTTGGAGTAGAGTTCATTGGGGTACTTTTCATCAAATTTGGAAAAAAATTTCAGCCATTATTTTATCAAATATTTTTTTCTGTCCACCTTCTTCCCTTAGGAACTTTGATAACATGTATGGAAGGCTGCTTGGTGTTGCCCACAGCTCACTGATGCTCTGTTCATTGTTTTCAGTCTTTTTTTTCTGTTTTATTCACATAGTTTCTATTATTATGCCTTCAAGCTCAGTAATCTTCTTCATTTGCAGTATCTAATCTGTTGTTAATCTCATCTAGTGCATTTTTCATCTTAGACATTATTTTTACAATCTAGAAGTTTGATTTATACCTTTTTGTATCTTCTATGTGTCTACTTAATATACTCAGTTTTTTCTACCATATTAAACATATGGAATATAGTTATGCAATAATAGTTTTATTGTCCTTGTCTACTAACTTTATCACCTGTGTCATTTCTGGGTCTGTTTCTATTGATTGATTTTTCTCCTTGTTATGGGTTATTTTTTCCTGTTTCTTTGCATGCCTGTTAGTTTTTTATTGGATGCCAGACATTGTGAATTTTACCTTGTTTGTTGGTGGATAATTTTGTACTACCATACATGTGCTTAAGCTTTGTTCTGGAAAGTTGTTACTTAGAAACAATTTTGTTTTAAAAAATATATATATATTCTTATTGATTTCAGAGAGGAAGGGAGAGAGAGGTAGAAACATCAATATGAGAGAGAATAATTGATTGGCTTCCTCCTGCACGCCCCTACTGGGGATCGAGCCCACAGCCCAGGAATCAAACCATGACCTCTTGGTTCATAGGTCACCGCTCAACCACTGAGCCATGCCAGTCAGGCCAATTTTATCTTTCTGAGGCTAGCTTTTAAGCTTTTTCAAAAAGCCAGAATCAAAGCAGCCTTTTAGTCTCAAGCTAATTTTGCTCCACTACTGAGGCAAAGCCCTTCTCAGTATTCCACCTAGTGTCTTGTGAATTTAAGTTTTCTCACTTGGACTGGTGGGAATGCAAGCTATCTAGTCCCTGTGTGAGCTTTGAATATTTTTCTCTCTAATACTTTCAGGTGTTTT
The DNA here is from genome assembly GCF_963259705.1 of Myotis daubentonii. NCBI lineage: Eukaryota > Metazoa > Chordata > Mammalia > Chiroptera > Vespertilionidae > Myotis > Myotis daubentonii. Next base: position 88,973,010 of record NC_081861.1, on the reverse strand, counting down.
TTTTCTCCAACTTTAGGTAGTTTCTTTACTTTCATTCACTACTCAATATTCAAGGGGCATCCTCTGTAAATCTCCAGAACTTTCTCTTTGTACATATTTCTGCTTTCCAGGAGTCTGTCCTGTGAACTTGAGCTACTTGCCCTCCCTGGACTCCCAATTATGTCTTCTCAACTCAGAGAGACTGCTGGGCTCCACTTGGGTTTCACTTCTCTGTCCTGTGGCTTAGAATCTATCTCCAGATAATATGCTAGGACAATCATATGACTCACCTTGTTTGTTTCTCCTCTTTCTGTGACCATTATTATGTGCTGCCTGATGTGGAATGTCTGAAAACTGTTGTTTCATATACTTTGCCCATTTGTTGTTGTTTCAGGTAGGAAGATAAATTAGTAAATCTTGGCCACAATTAAAAGTCTTCTCTGGCTTTTTGTAAGATGGGGGTTTAAAATTTTAGATGTCATATTTTTCTGGGCAATGAAGAAGTCCAGAATGTGGCTCTGAGAGTGGAGGCTGAAATGGAATGGAAAACAAAGTTCCTTGGAGTAAAGGCAGAGTAGGAAATGGAAAGCTAGATTGTTAAATGCATCATTCATATTTTTGCTCAACACACAAATTAAGTGGGGGTGGAAACTGGCATTACAGGGGCATGAGAATGATAAAGGGCTTGGAGGAATAAATTAACAGTGGTTTTGTAGAACTGTGAAGTATTTCCTATGGCTGGAATATAAAGTACCTAAGAAGCCATGTCAGGAAATAAAGTAGACTGGTGACTATATTTGAAGGATGCTGTCTGTCATACTAAAGAATTTGGATATTTTCTTGATGGCAACTGAGAAAGCTAAGAAATTGGGAAGCCAGGAGTCAGATGGTCACCTAGATTAATTCTGGAGTCTTAGCTGATTACAGGACACAGGGCAGAAAGGAAAACTAAAAGCTAGATTCAAAAATTCTTGCTGAATAAGGAGGTTGGGATGATAGTTTTAAAGTTGTGTAGGCAGTTACGAAGCCAGGTACGATGAGTCTCAAAGGAACAAAAATTATGTACCCATGAGTGGTGGACTTGACAACAAGGAGCAAGGAGAAAGCTTTCCTCATCTGTCCACCCCCACTGCCATCTTTGTGGTAGTCAGTATGAGAGAAGAAGCAATCTCCTGGAGGGGATGCAGGAAAGCAGGTGCCTCAGGAGAGAACCCCAGTTCAGTTAAGGCAAGGGATGGAAGGTAAAGTTCAATGGAGAAAACCAGGGTATAGGATAGTTTGTTTTCCATGGAACAGGAGCTCCAGAGAGTGTAGTGGAAAGGGCTCTGAGAAAAGCAAACAGTGAGAAAAATAAGTTGAGGGTGTTTGTGGAGGAAAAAGAGCACCTGGGACTCTAATATTAGTTTTCACTTCTTTTCCAATCTTGTGAAGATGGCAACACCTCCTCTATAGTAGTCTTCCCTTATCCATAGCTTTGCTTTTTATGGTTTCAGTTACCTGCAATCAACCACGGTTTGAAAATGTTAAATGAAAAATTCCAGAAATAAACAATTCATAATTTTCAAATTGTGCGCTGTTCTGAGTAGGGTGATGAAATCTCTAGCCATTTCACTCTGTCCCACCCAGAACATGAATCATCCCTTTGTCCAGCATAAACACCCTGTATAGGTTCCCATCCTATTAACATGTAGTAGCCCTCTCCATTATAAGATCAATGATCAAAGGGAGAGGCCACATTTACATAACTTTTATTACAGTATATTGTTATAACTATTCTATTTTCTTATTAGTTATTGTTAATCTCTTGCTGTGCCTAATTTATAAATTTAACTTTATCATAGGCATGTATGTATAGGTAAAAACATAGTATACAAGGTGGGGCAAAAGTAGGTTTACAGTTGTTTGTATGGAAAATACAATCCTATCTAATAAAAGAGAAACATGGTAATTGGCTTACGACCGCTACCCTTCCCATTGGCTAATCAGGGCGATATGCAAATTAACTGCCAGCCAAGATGGCGGCCGGCAGCCAGGCAGCTTGAAACTAATATGAGGCTTGCTTGCTTCAGTGACGGAGGACTCCAACGTTCTCCGCCTGCCGCTGCCGGCCTCTGAGCTGGCAGTTTAAGAAACATAGTTACAAAAATAGAAGCTAAACAAAACCCCAGAAACCAGCTTTCAGCTAGCGGGGATCTCAGACCTGGAGTTGATACAGAGTTTCGATTGTAGAACCTAAACAAACCAGATACCTGCTTTCAGGAGCGGAGGCCTAAGAGCTGGAGCCTCAGAGCTAAAGCTGGCTCAGAATAAAAAAAGAAAAAAGAAAAAAGGAGCAGTTGGGAGCTTCAGTCCCAGCCTGAAAACAGCCCTCAGCCCCTCACCCAGACTGGCCAGGCACCCCAGTGGGGACCCCCACCCTGAAGAGTGTGTGACCAGCTGCAAACAGCCCTCATCCCCTCATCCAGGCTGGCCAGGCACCCCAGTGGGGACCCCCACCCTGATCCAGGACACCCTTCAGGGCAAACCAGCCAGCCCCCAACCATGCACCAGGCCTCTATTCTATATAGTAAAAGGGTAATATGCCTCCCAGCACCGGGATCAGTGGAGCTGTGAGGTCTCCCGGCACCGGGATCAGCATGACAGGGGGCAGCGCCCAAACCCTCTGATCGCCCTGTGGCTCTGTGTGTGACAGGGGGCGGGGCCACAACCTCCCTATTGGCCCTGCTCTGTTCCTGACAGGGGAAGGCGCCCCAACCCCCTGATCGGCCCTGCTCTGTGCCTGATAGGGGGGAGCTCCCCAACCTCCTGATCGCCCTGCAGCTCTGTGTGTGGCGGTGCGGCGCCCCAACACCCCACCCCACGGGCCCTGCTCTGTGTGTGACAGGGTAGAGCCATAACCTCCCCATCGGCCCTGCCCTGAGTGTGAGAGTGGCGGCGCCCCAACCCCCTGATCGGCCCTGCTCTGTGGGTGATAGAGGGTGGCACCCCAACCCCCCTACCCCACGGGCCCTTCTCTGTGTGTGATGGGGTAGAGCCATAACCTCCCCATCGGCCCTGCCCTGAGTGTGGCAGTGGCAGCGCCCCAACCCCCTGATCTGCCCTGCTCTGTGCGTGACAGGGGGGAGCTCCCCAACCCCCTGATGGGCCCTGCTCTGTGCATGACAGGGGGGAGCTCCCCAACCCCCTGATGGGCCCTGCTCTGTGCATGACAGGGGGGAGCTCCCCAACCCCCTGATCAGCCCTGCTCTGTGCGTGACATGGGGCAGCGCCCCAACCCCCTGATTGGCCCTGCTCTGTGTATGACAGGGGGTGGCGCCCCAAACTCCCCATCGACCCTGCCTTGAGTGTGACGGGGCGGTGCCCCAACCCCCCAATTGGCCCTACCCTGAGCATGACTGAGGGTGGCATCACAACCTCCCAATCCGCCCTGCTCTGTGCTGCTGGAGTCCAACCCCAGCAGGTCCAGGGGTCCCCAAAGGTGTGGATGGAGTCGGCGAAGAAGGAATGACACGGAGACAGCGTTCAGTTGTTCAGCAGCCTAGCCAGGATCTCTAGCCAGGATCTCCAGCCAAGTTCTGGTCTGGATCTCCAGCAAAGTTCTGTTTCGGATCTCCAGCCAGGTTCTGTATCCATGTTCTCTTGCTAGGTTCTCCAGGTTCTCCAGCCAGGTTCTGTAGCCATGTTCCCTCGCTAGGTTCTCCAGCCAGGTTCTGTCCAGGTTCTCCAGCCAGGTTCAGTCACCAGGTTCTAGTCAGGTTCTCTGGCCAATTTCTGTAGTCAGGTTCAGTCCAGGATCTTTTGCCATGTTCTCTCCCTAGGTTCTGTCTCTAGGTTCTGAGGCCAGTTTCTGTCCAGGATCTTTTGCCATGTTCTCTCCAGCGAAGTTCTTCTGTCTCTAGAGAACGTTCTTTGTAGGTTCTGTGCCTAGGTTCTGTCTCTCTTGGTTCTGTCTTCTAAGTCCTGTCTTGTTTCTGTCTTGTTACATCTGTATTTATACCAGTTGATTCAATCCTATCAATCTCTATTACAAAGGTTAGGGCGTTTCTTATCTCCATTCCAGGGAGTAAAGATTATGTAGCTTAAGCATGATTGTTCGTAGTTAAAGTGATTAATTACCCGTCTGGCACTTAGTTAAGAGGTTTTATTCCCTCCCTAACTTCAGGGGAAAATCCCTACCTGGGGAAACCACCTTTCTCAGAGACCTTGGTTAAAACACATAGTGCCAAGAAGGTGAGCAAACATATTAAGAACAGTATGCCATATATGCCAGGTCCCTTCAAACAGCAAGCATGGACCCGCTCCCGGCACTGTGCATGACAGGGGGCGGTGCCCCAATTCTCCAATTGGCCCTGCTCTGAGCCCGACCAGGGGCTGCACTTAGGGATTGGGCCTGCCCTCTGCCACCCGGGATCAGGCCTAAGCCAGCAGGTTGTTATCTCCAGAGGGGTCCCAGACTGCAAGAGGGCACAGGCCGGGCTGAGGGCCCCCCCCAAGTGCACAAATTTTGTGCACCGGGCCTCTAGTCCTATATAATAAAGTAGAAATATGCAAATTGACCCTCATGCCCTCACAAGATGGCTGTCTACAACTAGGCTGGCATGGGGGGCAGTTAGGGGCGATCAGGCTGGCACACATAGGTAGTGAGGGGCGATCAGGCTGGCAGGTGGGGCAGGGGGAGTTAGGAGCAACGAGGCAGGCAAGCAGGTGAGTGATTAGGAGCCAGTGGTCCAGGATTGTGAGAGGGATCGGGCCTAAACCGGCAGTCGGACATCCTCCAAGGGGTCCCAGATTGGAGAGGGTGCAGACTGGGCTGAGGGGAACCCCCTACATGCACGGATTTCATGCATTGGGCCTAGAGTAATAAATAATAATACAAGAGTAAATTGTGTTTTACTCACAACTATAAACCTACTTTTGCCCTACCCTGTATATAGAGTTCAGTACTATCTGCGGTTTCAGGCATCCTCTGTGGGTCTTGGAACATACCCCCTCAGATAAGGGGGGGCTACTGTATTGTCACTCTTTCTTTAATGCCATTCTTTTTACTTATTTACTTAATTTTAACTTATTAAAAAAATTTTTGTTAATCCTCACCTGAGGATAATTTTTCCATTGATTTTTTTAGAGTGGAAGGGTTTGAGAGAGGCAGAGCGAGGGAGGGAGGGAAAGAAACTTTGATGTGAAAGAGACACATAGATTGGTTGCCTCCTGCATGCGCCCCACCCAGGACCAGGGATGAAACCTACAATCCAGGTACATGCCCTTGACTGGTGTGCTGGCCAACACTCCAACTACTGAGTAACACAGGCCAGGGATTAATTGATTTTTTTTGAGAGAGAAACATGAATTTGTTGTTTCACTTATTTATGCATTTTATTGGTTGCTTCTTGAATGTACCTTGACCCAAACCCATAACTTTGGTGTACCAGGATGATGCTCTAGTCAGCTGAGCTATTGGCCAGGGCTTTAATGCCATTCTTAATGTGCTCCATTACAATCAATTTTAGTTTCACTTGAACTTATTTCTAACTCTTACTTTGTTTTCTGTTTAAAATCCATATAAACAGATTAGGATGTCTCTAAGTAAATAATCTCTCTAGCCTTTATGAATTGTGCTCTCTCTGTAGCAGAAAAACCCCTCTCATTCTAATATCTTAGGAGGCTAAATTGTTTTCTCTGACACTATCAAATAACTCTGCATTCACCACTGCTCATATCCTCCCTGCTCTCCCAGAACCCCTGCTTTCAGTTGGAGGAGAAAATGGAAATGCCCCTTAGGCTCCCTAAGTTTTTAGCTTTTGTCCAGGCATCATTCCATAGAAGTGCTTTGCAACTTACTTGTAGAAGTGCTATTCAATCGTGTATGAGGCACCAGAAGATAGAGGTCAGAAAGTTTGGTTGATTCTATAATATCCTCCAGATTCACAGTATTTACAGCAACCTCATCCCCTTTTAACATTGCATAGAGTATTTAATTTTTGTATACATAATGTATAGTATAAAAAGTAAAATCTACAGAAAGGTATGTGGTAATGAATAAGTTCTCCTCCCCTTCATATCCCTCAACTCACTTCCTCTCCCTGGAGGCAACCACAGTTATCAGTTTCTTATATTCTTCCAGAAATATTCAATTCATTTATCAACATATCCTATTTAATAAAGATGGAATATGCAAATTAACCATTACTCCGTGACAAAGATGGTGGTGCCCACAGCCAATAAGGAGGGAATATGCAAATTGACATGACAAAGATGGCGGCGGCCAGGCTGGGACGCACGCATTCCTCCCCGCCCCAGCCACTCCGGGCCTACAGGCAGCAAGCGCATGAAGGTGCGGAGTGGCCGGGGCTGGGCACAACGCCTGCTATGAGGGGGAGGTGTGAGGGGTGGAGGGAGCTACAGGAGGGCGGCAGGGACGGAGCAAAGGCCCGGGTCCCAGGTACCAGAGAGAAGCCAGTGCTGGCAGCCAGGGGAAGGAAGGCCTATTCTTGCACAAATCTTCGTGCATCGGGCCTCTAGTACCTATATATTCCTTGAAAAAAAACCCCACAAATTGTAGCATTATATGCCCTGTTTTGCACCTTGCTTTTTTCCCCCATTGATTTTTGGAGAGGAAGGGAGATGGAGCAAGAGTGAGAAACATCTATCAGTTGCCTCCCACATGCCCCCCACCAGGTATCAAGCCCACAACCTGGACATGGAATTGAACCGGTGACCTTTGGTGCATGGATTAACAACCAACTGAGCCACACTGGCTAGGGCAGCACCTTGCTTGTTTCACTTAACAGCATGTGCTGGAACTCTTCCTGAGTAAGTCCATTATAGAGTTGCTCATCATTTTTGTGACTGCATAGTATTTATACTGGTAGCTGTACCATGGTTTATTTAATCAGTTTCCTACTGGTAGACTTTTAGGTTACTTCCAACTTTTAGCTCTTGCAAACAATTGTTTCAGTGAATATTTTTTGTACATGTGTCATTTCAAACATGTATTTATAGGCTATATATAGAATAATATATAGATTATAAAGAAATTAAATATAGAATACATCCCTTGAAGTGGAATTTCAAGATCAAAGACTATAGCACTATAACTTTTCAAAATTAAAAAAATGTTCAATTATAGTTTACATTCAATATTATTTTGCATTAGTTTCAGGTGTACAGCATAGTGGCACTATGACTTTTGATTGGCCATGAGGAGGCTCTATCCAGTGATTATTGAACACCATGGCAGCAGGTCATCCACTTCCACATCCACTTCTGCTACTGCTGCCAAGGGCAACTGTTTCCACTTCTTTTTGTTTTACTTACAGAATCCTCTCTCTTCTGTGGAGTATGTGATAAAACATTTTGTCTAGTGGTACTGTATAATACCTTCATGGAGAATGCTTCATATCTGTGGTGTAATGTGTCTGGTTCAACGTATTATTCTTTTCACATTCTTCTACTTATCATCATAACCTTGGTTATGGAAACCCTCTGCTAACTTCCTAGCATCTTCCCTCTCCTTTTTCCTACACCCCTTTTTAGTACACCTCCTTATTTTCCTTTCCCTTCTCTTTTTTTCCCCTATCCACTCTTCTTCCTCCTCCTTTGTGATGTTATTTTGATATGTCAGTTTGGCTAGGCTATAGTTATTTTTTTATTGTTAGATATTTATTTACAATAAAACTCTTTTGAAACTTCACTCAGTCCTCAGTTATTGAGTCAAACTAATTTTCATGTGCAGGTAGGTATTTTGTCCATGTGATTAAAGTCCATAACCAGTTGACTTTAAGTAAAGGAGATGATTCTAGATCAGTGATGGCGAACCTTTTGAGATGGGCGTGTCAGCATTTTGAAAAACCCTAACTTAACTCTGATGCCGTGTCACATATAGAAATTTTTTTGGTATTTGCAACCATAGTAAAACAAAGACTGATATTTTTGATATTTATTTTATACTAGAGGCCCAGTGCACAAAAATTTGTGCCCTCGGGGGGGAGGAGGGGTCCCTCAGCCCGGCCTGTGCCCTCTCGCAGTCTGGGATCCCTCAGGAGATAACGACCTGCTGGCTTAGGCCTGCTCCCGGGTGGCAGAGGGCAGGCCCAATCCCTAGGTGCAGCCCCTGGTCAGGCTCAGAGCAGGGCCGATTGGGGAATTGGGGCGACACCCCCTGTCATGCACAGAGCAGGGCACATTGGGAGGTTGCGATGCCACCCTCAGTCATGCTCAGGGTAGGGCCGATTGGGGGGTTGGGGCACCGCCCCCTATCACACTCAAGGCAGGGTCGATGGGGAGGTTGCGGCGCCACCCCCTGTCACGCACAGAGCAGGGCAGATCAGGGGGTTGGGGCGCTGCCCCCTGTCACGCACAGAGCAGGGCAGATCAGGGGGTTGGGGAGCTCCCCCCTGTCATGCACAGAGCAGGGCCCATCAGGAGGTTGGGGCGCCGCCACTGTCACATCCGGGCAGGGCCAATGGGGAGGTCATGGCTCTACCCCATCACACACAGTGCAGGGCCCGTGGGGTGGGGGGGTTGGGGTGCCACCCACTATCACCCACGGAGCAGGGCCGATCAGGGGGTTGGGGCGCCGCCACTCTCACACTCAGGGCAGGGCCGATGGGGAGGTTATGGCTCTACCCTGTCACACACAGAGCAGGGCCCGTGGGGTGGGGTGTTGGGGCGCCGCACCCTGTCACACACAGAGCTGCAGGGCGATCAGGAGGTTGGGGAGCTCCCCCCTATCAGGCACAGAGCAGGGCCGATCAGGGGGTTGGGGCGCCTTCCCCTGTCAGGAACAGAGCAGGGCCAATAGGGAGGTTGTGGCCCCGCCCCCTGTCACACACAGAGCCACAGGGCGATCAGGGGGTTTGGGCGCTGCCCCCTGTCATGCTGATCCCGGTGCCGGGAGACCTCGCAGCTCCTCTGTTCCCGGTGCTGGGAGGCATATCACCCTTTTACTATATAGAATAGAGGCCTGGTGCATGGGTGGGGGCTGGCTGGTTTGCCCTGAAGCGTGTCCCGGATCAGGGTGGGGGTCCCCACTGGGGTGCCTGGCCAGCCTGGATGAGGGGATGAGGGCTGTTTGCAGCTGGTCACACACCCTTCAGGGTGCCTGGCCAGTCTGGGTGAGGGGCTGAGGGCTGTTTTCAGGCTGGGACTGAAGCTCCCAACTGCTCCTTTTTTCTTTTTTCTTTTTTTATTCTGAGCCAGCTTTAGCTCTGAGGCTCCAGCTCTTAGGCCTCCGCTCCTGAAAGCAGGTATCTGGTTTGTTTAGGTTCTACAATCGAAACTCTGTATCAACTCCAGGTCTGAGATCCCCGCTAGCTGAAAGCTGGTTTCTGGGGTTTTGTTTAGCTTCTATTTTTGTAACTATGTTTCAAACTGCCAGCTCAGAGGCCGGCAGCGGCAGGCGGGGAACGTTGGAGTCCTCCGTCACTGAAGCATGCAAGCCTCATGTTAGTTTCAAGCTGCCTGGCTGCCGGCCGCCATCTTGGCTGGCAGTTAATTTGCATATCACCCTGATTAGCCAATGGGAAGGGTAGCGGTCATACACCAATTTCCATGTTTCTCTTTTATTAGATAGGATATTTAAATGCCATTTAACAAAGAAAAATCAACCAAAAAAATGAGTTCACATGTCACCTCTGACACACATGTCATAGGCTTCACCATCATTGTTCTTGATAATCTGGGTGAGCCTGATCCAATCAGTTGAAATACCTTAAAAGCAGAGCTGAGGCTTCCCTAATGAAGAAGAAATTCCTGCTGCAAATAATAAGTAGCTTTGGTCTGTGTTTAAGAGTTCTGGCCTGCCCTTTTTGAGAGACTGTGCTATCAATTTTGGACTTGATTAGCCAGTCCCCACAACTATGTGATCCTATTTCTTACACTAAAATCTCTTTTTTTTCCTAAAAGAACTTTAAATTTTATTTTTCTTTTTTTTAATTTTTTATATATTTTTTTATTTTATTTATTTTTTTTCCTCTTTTGAAATTGTTTTATTTTATTTTTTTTAATTAAATCTTTATTCAGATTATTACATTTGCTCCTCTTTTTTCCCCCCATAACTCCCCTCCTCCCAGTTCCCGCCCCACCCTCCACCCTCACTCCCCACCCACTGTCCTCTTCCATAGGTGCACGATTTTTGTCCAGTCTCTTTCCGCATCTCCCACACCCCTTTCCCCCCCAATAATAGTCAGTCCATTCCCTTTCTATGTCCCTGATTCTATTATGATCACCAGATTATTTATTCACTTGATTCTTAGATTCACTTGTTGATAGATGCATATTTGTTGTTCATAATTTGTATCTTTACCTTTTTCTTCTTCTTCCTCTTCTTAAAGGATACTTTTCAGCATTTCATATAATACTGGTTTGGTGGTGATGAACTCCTTTAGCTTTTCCTTATCTGTGTAGCTCTTTATCTGACCTTCCGTTCTGAATGATAGCTTTGCTGGATAAAGTAATCTTGGTTGTAGGTTCTTGGTATTCATCACTTTGAATATTTCTTGCCATTCCCTTCTGGCCTGCAAAGTTTCTGTTGAGAAATCAGCTGACAGTCGTATGGGTATTCCCTTGTAGGTAACTCGGTTTCTTTCTCTTGCTGCTTTTAAGATTCTCTCTTTGTCTTTTGCTCTTGGCATTTTAATTATGATGTGTCTTGGTGTGGTCCTCTTTGGATTCCTTTTGTTTGGGGTTCTCTGCGCTTCCTGGACCTGTAAGTCTATTTCTTTCACCAGGTGGGGGAAGTTTCCTGTTATTATTTCTTCAAATAGGTTTTCAATATCTTGCTCTCTCTCATCTTCTGGCACCCCTATAATTCTGATGTTGGTACGCTTGAAGCTGTCCCAGAGGCTCCTTACACTATCTTTGTATTTTCGGATTCTTCTTTCATTTTGCTTTTCCAGTTGGGTGTTTTTTGCTTCTTCACGTTTTGAATCTTTGACTTGATTCTTGCGCTCCTCTGGTCTGCTGTTGGGTGTCTGTATAATATTCTTTATTTCAGTCAGTGTATGCTTAATTTCTAGTTGGTTCTTTATCACAACATCGAGGGTCTCATTAGATTTCTTGAGGATCTCACTGCATTTATCGGCGGTCTCACCAGTCTTTTCGAGGGCCTTAGTAAGTTTATCGGCAGCTTCTAGACAGTTCTTGAGAGACCTTAAAAGTGTGGTTTTGAGCTCTATATCTTCCATTTCTGACATTTGCGTCCTGTTTCTTTGTCTCCGCATTTTTTTCTTTTCTTGGTGCACCCCCTAGTGGTCTTTGTGCGCAGTCTTGTAGTTAAGCCTTGATTGTTGTCGGTAGTACAAGGGGTGATTTGACCTCCAGGCTAACTGGCTATGAGAGTCAGCTGTGTCTGCAGTGGGAGAGCTTCTGTGCTGGATCTCTAGGGCGGTGCTAATCTAGCCTTTGCCTGAGGCTATCCGGCAAATGGTTCTGTGCAGGGCTTGGGCGGATCGGGTCCCCGAGGATCTACAGGGCGGGCAGAGCCAGCAGTTATGGCTGCTCTCAGTTCTGTCCCTAGGGGCTCTGCCTCTCAGAGTCCCAGCAACTGCTGCAAACCTCGGAGAGAAAGCTGCCTTCGAGTTCTGACCGAAGCACTCCGCACCTGAGTATTTCACTTCAGCCCTGCGCCTCCTCTGAGTCTGGGTATGATATTCTCTTTCCTCCTGGTTGTAGAATTTCCACTCAGCCAGCCTTCCTGTGGTTCTGGATGATGTCTGTTCTGTCCTTTAGTTATATCTCTGAAGTGGTTGTTCGAGGCAGCAATCTCCGGCGTTAACCTATGCCACCATCTTGGTTTCTCCCCTAAATTTTATTTTTCAATTACAGTTTACATTCAATATTATTTTGTTTTAGTTTCAGGTTAGACAATCATACTTTACAAAGTGTTTCCCCCAATATTTCTAGTACCCACTTGGCACCATACATAATTATTGCAATATTATTGACTCTACCCTATGCTTTACTTTAGATCCCCATAACTATTTTGTAACTACCAGTTTATACTTCTTAATCCTTTCACTTTTTTCACCTAGTCTCTCAACCACCTCCCCTGTGGCAACCATCAATCTGTTTTCTGTCTGTGAGTCTGTTTCAATTTTGTTTGTCGTTTATTTTCATCTTTTAGCTTTAATTTAGCCTAATACCCTCTAGATCCATCAGTGCTATTGCAAATGGTAAGATTTCATTCTTGTTATGGCTGCATAATATTCCATTGTATGTATGTTCTACCACATTTTTATTCACTCGTCTATTAATGAGCCCCCGGCTGCTCCCATATCTTGGATATTGTAAATAAGGGTGTAATGAATGTAGGGGTATATCTATTCTTTCAAATTAGTGTTTCAGGTTTCTTCGGCTATATGCCCAAAGTGGAATCATCATTGGGGTATAAGACAGTTCCATGCTTAATTTTTTGAAGACCCTCCATACTGTGTTCCACAGTAGCTGCACTAGTGTGTATTCGCACCAACAGTGCATGAGGGTTCCCTGTTCTCCACATCCTTGCTAACATTTATTGTGTGTGAATTTATTGATGATAGCCATTCTGACAGGTGTGAGGTGAACTCTCTTTAAAATTGAATTTATTGGAGTGAAAAGGGTTAATAAAATTATATAGGTTTCAGGTGTACAAGTCTATAATACATCACCTATATATTGTATTGTGTTTCACCACCTCAAGTCAAGTCTCCTTCTATCACCATTTATCCCCCTTTTACCCTCTCTTACCTTTCCCACCCCCTCTGTCTATGAGGTGTGTTTTTTTAATCCTCACCCAAGGGTATGTTTTTTATTTATTTTAGATAGAGAGGAAGGGAGATGAGAGAGAGAGAGAGAAACACTGATGCGAGAGAGAAATATCAATTGGTTGCTTCCTGTACATATCCCAAACAGGGATTGAACCCACAACCTGGGTATGGGCCCTGGCTGGGAATCGAACCCACAACCCTTCCATGCGCAAGATGACACTCCAACCAACTGAGCCACACTGACCAGGGCTATGAGGTGTTTTGTTTGTTTTCTTTGTTTGTGTTTTTTGTTTTTTGCTTAATCACTTCACCTTTTTCACCCAGTGCCCACTATCCCACCCCACCCCCAATAGCTGTCAGTCTGTTCTCTGTATCCATGAGTCTGTCTCCACTTTGTTTGCTGGTTTATTTTGTTTATTAGATTCCACATATAACATTTAGTACTTGTCCTTCTTTGACTGGCTTATTTCACTTAGCATAATAACTCTCCAGGTCCATCCATACTGTTGCAAAGGATAAGATTTCCTTCTTTTTTCTTTTTTTTTCAATCCTCACCCAAGGATAGATATATTTATTGATTTGATAGGTAGAGAGAGAGATAGAAACATTGATTGGTTGCCTCTCAGACATGCCCCAAGATTGCTATGGCTCTTTGGGGCCTTTTGTGGTTCCATATAGATTTTTGGAATATTTGCCCCAAATGAGGACCTAGGTATATGCCCTAACTGGGAATCAAACTGGTAACCTCTCAGTGTATGGGATGATGTTCCAACCAATGGAGCCAGAGAGAGAAACATCAATTTGTGATTCCATTCATTTATGCATTCATTAGTTGATTCTTGTGTGTGTCCTGACCAGCTATCAAACCCACAACCTTAGCACATTGGGATAATGCTCTAACTAACTGACTACCTGGCCAGGGCTGTACCACAGCTTTTTTTATCCACTAATCTACTGATGGACATTTGGGATGCCTCTTAATCTTGGCTATCTTATCTAACAAAAGAGAAACATGCAAATTGACCTACCTTTGCTATCCTCACAAGCCACGCCCACCAACCAATCAGAGCGACTATATGCAAATTAACTCAAACAAGATGGCAGCCGACAACCACAGAGCTGGAGCAAGAAGGAGGCTTGGTTGCCCCGGCGATGGAGAAAGCCAAGCTTCTCACCTGGCCGGCTGTTGGCTCCACTCAAGGCAACAAAGTTTCAATTATAGAAGATGAATAAATCCCAGATACCTGCTTCCAACCAGCCTCCACTGGGAGCTTGGGTGGCTGGGGGGCTTGGTCAGCCTGAAAACAGCCATCAGTCCCTCACCCAGGCTGGCCAGGCACCCCAGCAGGGACCCCCCACCCTGAAGGGGGTGTGGCCAGCCTTAAAACGGCCCTCAGCCCCTCACCCAGGCTGGCGAGGCACTCCAGCTGGGACCCCAACCTTGAAGGGGGTGTGATCAGTCTGAAAACAGCCCTCAGCCCCTCATTCAGGCTTGCCAGGCACCCCAGCAGGACTCCCACCCTGATCCAGGACACCCTTCAGGGCAAATCAGCCAGCTCCCATCCATGCACCAGGCCTCTATCCTATATAATAAAAGGGTAATATGCAAATTGACCCTAAGAGCAGAACGACTGGGAATGACTGGTCACTATGACACACATTGACCACCAGGGGGCAGATGCTCAATGCAGGAGCTGCCCCTGGTGATCAGTGCACTCCCACAGGGGAGCTCTGCTCAGCCACAAGCCAGGCTGACGGCTGCCAGTACAGCGGTGGTCGTGGGAGCCTCTCCCGCCTCCTCAGCAGCGCTAAGGATGTCCAACTGCAGCTTAGGCCTGCTCCCCACTGGTAAGTGGACATCCCCCAAGGGCTCCCCAGCTGCCAGAGGGATGTCTGACTACCAGCTTAGGCCCAATCCCCCAGGGAGCAGACCTAAGCCAGCAGGTGGACATTTCCTGAGGGGTCCCAGACTGTGAGAGGGCACAGGCCGGGTTGAACCCCCCCCAACCCCCCCAAGTGCACAAATTTTTGTGCACTGGGCCTCTAGTTGTAAATAATGCTGCAATGAACATAGGGGTTCATATATTCCTTTGAATTGATGTTTCACATTTCTTCATATACATTCAGAAGGCAGTTCAATTTTTAATTTTTTCTAGGTAACTCCATATTGCTTTCCACAGTGGCTACACCAATTTGCATTCCCACCAGCAGTGCACAGTGGGTTCCCTTTTCTCCACATCCTCACCAACACTTATTTGTTGATTTATTGATTATAGCCATTCTGACAGGTGTGGGGTGATACCTCATTGTGGGTTTTAATTTGCATTTTTCTGCTGATTACTGACATTGAACAACTTTTCACATGTTTACTGGCCATCTGTATGTCCTCTTTGAAGAAGCATCTATTCAGGGTCCTTGCCCATTTTTTATTGGATTGTTTGACTTTTGGTGTTGAGTTTTATAATTTCTTTATAAATTGTGGATATTACCCCTTATCAGATGTATCATTGACGAATATGTTCTCCCATTCAGTGGGTTGTCTCTTCATTTTGTTGATGGTTTTCTTTGCTGTGCAAAAACTTTTTAGTTTGATGTAATCCCATTTGTTTATTTTTTCTTTGTTTCCCTTGCCCAAGGAGATATATTAGAAAAAGTATTGCTACAAGAAATAATTTTCAGGGTTTCGAGTTTAACATTTAAGTCTTTAATTCATTTTGAATTATTTATAGTAAAAGCAGGTGGCCTAGTTTCATTTCTCTGCAAGTGTCTGTCCAATTTTCCCAACACGATTTATTAAATAGATAATCTTTAGCCCATTGTGTGTTCTTGCCTCCTTCATCAAATAATTATTGACCCTAAAGGTTTGAGCTTATTTCTGGGCTTTCTGTTCTGTTCCATCGGTCTATATGTCTGTTTTTATTGCCAGTACAATGCTGTTTGGATTACTGTGGCCTTGTAGTATAATTTGATAATTAGGTAGTGTGATTCCTCCAATTTTGTTCTTCTTCCTTAAAATTGCTATGGCTCTTTGGGGTCTTTCGTGGTTCCATATAGATTTTTGGAGTATTTGTTCCAGTTCTGTGAATATGCTATTGGTACCTTGATAGGAATTGTGTTGAATCTAGATTGGTTTGAGTAGTATGGACATTTTAATTATGTTAATTCTTCCTGTTCATGAACACAATATATGCTTTTTTGTATCTTCTTCAATATCTTTCTTCAGTGTCTTATAATTTTCAAGTACAGGTCGTATACATTCTTGGTTAAATTTATTCCTAGGTATTTTAAATGCAATTGCAAATGGTATTGTATTCTTAGTTTCCCTTTCTTATAGTTCATTATTGGTATATAGAAATGCAACTGATTTCTGGATATTTGTATTCTTCTTTACTGAATCCATTTATCAGTTGTAGTAGATTTCTGGTGAAATCTTTAGGCTTCTCTATATACAGTATCATGTCATCTGAAAATAGTGACAGTTTTACTTCTTCCTTTCCAATTTGGATGCGTTT
Source organism: Myotis daubentonii (assembly GCF_963259705.1). NCBI lineage: Eukaryota > Metazoa > Chordata > Mammalia > Chiroptera > Vespertilionidae > Myotis > Myotis daubentonii. The sequence continues at coordinate 88,956,776 of NC_081861.1, read as the reverse complement.
TATTTCTTCTTTTCTCATTGCTGTGGCTAGGAATTCTAGTACTATGTTGAATAAGAGTGGCAAAAGTGGACATCCCTGTCTTATTCCTGATATAAAAGGAAACACTTTTAGTTTTTGCCCATTGAGTATGATGTTGATTGTGGGTTTATCATATATGGCCTTCATTATGTTGAGATATGTTCCCTCTCCCATTTTGCTGAGAGTCTTTATCATAAATCGGTGCTGGATTTTATCAAATGCTATTTCTGCATCTATTGATATGATCAGGTGGTTTTTATATTTCATTTTGTTTATCTAGTGTATCATGGTAATTGATTTGCAGATATTGTACCAATCCTGCATCCCAGGAATAGATCCCACTTGATCATAGTGTATGTTCTTTATAATGTATTGTTGGATCCAGCTTGCTAATATTTTGTTGAGGATTTTAGCACCTAAGTTCCTCAGGGATATTAGCCTGTGATGTTTTTTCTTTGTAGTATCCTTATCTGGTTTTGGAATTAGGATAATGCTGGCTTCATAAAATGAGCTTGGGAGTCTTCTCTTGAATTTTTGGGAATAGTTTGAGAAGGATATGTGTTAGTTCTTCGAATGTTTGGTAAAATTCTCCTGTGAAGCCATTCGGTCCAGGACTTTTGTTTGGTGGAATTTTTTGATTACTGCTTTAATTTCACTAGTTGTAATGTGACTTCAAATTCTCTGATTCTTTCTGATTAATTTTTGGAAGATTGTATGTTTCTAGGAATTTATCCATTTCATCTACATTGTCCAGTTTGTTGGTATAAAGCTGTTCATAATATTTTCTTAAAATTTGTATTTCTGTGAAATCATTTGTTACTTGTTCTCTTTCATTTCTGATTTTATTTATTTGGGTCCTCTATCTTTTTATCTTAATGAGTCTGGTTATAGATTTGTCAATATTGTTTATCTTTTTAAAAAAATATATATTTTTATTGGTATCAGAAAGGAAGGGAGAGAGAGATAGAAACATCAATGGTGACAGAGAATCATTGATTGGCTGCCCCCTGCACGCATCCTACTAGGGATCAAGCCTGCAACCTGGGCATGTGCCCTGACTGGAAATCGAACTGTGACCTCCTGATTCATAGGTCAGCGCTCAACCACTGAGCCACACTGGCCGAGCTTGTTTATCTTTTTTTTTTTTTAAAGAACCAGTGGTTGATTTCATTGATCTTTTGTATTTTTTTTAGAATATATTTCATTTCTTTTTGCTCTGATCTTTATTATTTCTTTTCTTAAAGTCACTTTCAGCTCTGTTAGTCATTCGTTTTCTAGTACCTTTAAGTATAAAGTTAGATTGTATATTTGAGATTTTTCTTGTTTCTTGAGGTAGAATTGCTTTTGCTGTGTTCCATAGATTTTGACTTCTTATGTTCTCATTTTCATTTGTTTCAAGGTATCTTTTGATTTCTTCCTTGATGTTTGTTAACCCAGTCATTGTTTAGTAACATGTTATTTTGCCTATATGTCTGTGTATGTTTCAGTTTTTTATGTGGGATTGATTTCTAGTTTCTTACCATTATCGTCAGAGAAGATGCTTGATATAATTTCTGTCTTATAAAATTTATTAAAATTGCCGAAACCGGTTTGGCTCAGTGGATAGAGCGTCGGCCTGCGGACTGAAAGGTCCCGGGTTCGATTCCGGTCAAGGGCATGTACCTGGGTTGCAGGCACATCCCCAGTGGGGGATGTGCAGGAGGCGGCTGATCGATGTTTCTCTCTCATCGATGTTTCTGACTCTCTATCTCTCTCCCTTCCTCTCTGTAAAAAATCAATAAAATATATTAAAAAAAATAAAATTTATTAAAATTTGTTTTGTGTCCTAACATGTGGTCTATCCTAGAAAATGTTTCATGTGCACTTTAAAAGAATATATATTTTGCTGATTTGGAGTGAAATGCTCTGAAGATATCGATTAAATTAATCTAATCTAGTGTGTCATTTAAGGGCACTGTTTCCTTGTTGATTTTCTGTCTGCAAGATCTGTCCCTGATATCAATGGGGTGTGGACATCCCCTACTATGACTCTTTCACTGTCAACCTCTTCTTTTATATCCATCAAGATTTGTTTTATATATTTTGATGCTCATATTTTGGATGCATAAATGTTTACAAGGGTCATATTTATATCCTCTTGTTGTATTGCTCCCTTTATCATTATGTAGTGTTCTCTTTGTCTCCTACTATATAACCTTTGTTTTAAAGCCTATTTTGTCAGACATAAGTATTGCTACTCCACCTTCTTTTCATTTCCATTTGCAAGAAATGTTTTTTTCCATCCCTTTACTTTTAGTCTGTGTATATCTTTTGTTCTGAGGTGGGTCTCTTGTAGACAGCATATATATGGGTCTTGTTTTCTTATCCATTCAGCTACCTTATGTCTTCTGATTGGAGCATTTAAGCCATTTACATTTAAAATGATTATTGATAAGTACATGTTTATTTCTATTTTATTCTTTTAACTATGTTCCTCTTTGTTCTTATTTCTCCTCCTCCTCCTCCTCCTCCTCCTCCTCCTCCTCCTCCTCCTCCTCCTCCTCCTCCTCCTCCTCCTCCTCCTCCTCATTTCTCTCTCCCTTCTCCCTTCTTCCTTAACCATTTCTTATAATTCTGGTTTTGTGGTAACAAACCCCTTTAGCTTTTTATTGTCTGGGCAGCTTTTTATTGCTCTTTCAATTTTAAAGACTAGCCTTGTGGAGAACCAAGGTGGCGGCGTAGATAAATGCTGGTACTCACTGCCTCCTGCAACCATATCAAAATTAAAATAGAGAACAGTCATCATTCACAACTGCTTAAAATCTGGCTGAATGGAAGTCCTACAACTAGAGAAGTAAAGAAGAAAGCGTATCCAGACTGGTAAAAGGGGTGGAGGTGCATAACGGGCTGATCTGATACCTACCTGTGGCGTGTGTTTTTGGTTTTTTTTTAAATCGGGATATTTTTTAAATATCTCAGTTGTGGAGGCCTCCTGTGAGGAGCAAGGAGTCCCAGCCCCACAATAGACCCCCAGCCCAGGGTTCTCGAGCTGGGGAGAGAAGTCTCCATAACTTTGGGCTGTAAAAACCAGCAGGGATTGTGGCTGAGTAACACAGAGGTTGCTATAGACCCAGGCAGTTCCTCTTTAAGGGCTGGTGCATGAACTTGCATGAACTTACATGGACTCGCTCTCTCTGAACTCCAGCGCTGGGGCAGTGGCTTGGGAAGATCCAGAGACCTACAGGGAGGAACTGGATTGTCTGGCATTAGAGCAAAAACTTAGGGGCAGCTTTCTCCAAGACAGGGTTGCTCGCAGGAGTCATTGTCCTTATGCTAAAACCTTCCCCATTGCAGAGCTGACTGGCAGCCATATCTGAGTTTCCATCACCCTGGGTCATACTGTTCATTCTGACATGGTGATTCCCTGAGACCCCACTCCATCCAATCTGCAGCCTTACCCAAACTGTTTGCAGTGGCTTTTCCATACGAATGGCCTGTCCTGGCTCAGGCTTAAGACTTTCCTAAAATCTCTCAAAAAAGAAGCAGCTGGAGTCAGCATTCCCCATGCCTATCAATAAGAGGCCCAAGACCCAGCACAAGCAGCAGCCTGCCTTGCTTCACAGTTTGGCTTCACCTAGGCACTTCCATGCCCAACACAAGTAGCAGCCATCTGAAGATGGTTCTATAGCTCCTGCTGTGTGGCCCCCAGGAAGTGGCTAATTTTGTACCTCCTGGAAGGTCCTAAAGCCAGGGCAACCAGTGGACAGCTTCAGACCATACCAGATTACAACTCTACACATCCATGAGGGACACACTCAAGGGGCAGACTCATTGAGTACCATAGCCCCACTGAAGCAAGTCCTGCTCCATAGGAGTGTCTCTTGCATAGCAGCTCTCCCACTGTAGTTGCAACTGGTCCTCAGCCAGTTGGCTTGGAGGTCAATTCCTTCCAGTGATGCCAACTGCAATCAAGGCTCAACTACAATAAGACAGTGCACACAGCCCATACAGGGCCACACCTAGAATGCCCAGCTCAGGTGAATGGGGAGGCTGAACCACTGGTCCCTACAGGACACCTACTACACAAGGCCACTCTACCAATTCCAGGAGACATAGCAGCTCTACCTATTACATAGAAACAAACACAGGGAAGCAGCCAAAATGCAGAAACAAAGAAACATGTCACAAATGAAAGAACTGAAGAAATCTCCAGAAACAGAACTAAATGAAATGGAAGCAAATCAACCACTAGATACAGAGTTCAAAACAATGATTATAATGATGTTCAAGGACCTTAATGAGAGCTTCAAGGGACTTAGTGAGAATTTCCAGGATCTTGGCAAGAATTTTAAAGACATGAAAAAGAACCAGTCAGAAATTAAGCATACACTAACTGAAATAAAGAATAATTTGCAGGGATTCAACAGTATAGTAGAGGATTCCAAGAACCAAATCAGTGATTTGGAATGTGAGGAAGCAAAAAATCACCCAATAAATAAATAAATAAATAAATAACACCCAATCAAAAGAGCAAAAAGAAAAAAGAATCCAAAAATATGAAGATAGGGTAAGGAGCCTCTGGGACAACTTCCAGTGTACCAACCTGGTGAAAGAAATAGACTTACAAGTCTAGGAAGCACAGAGAGTCTCAAGCAAAAGGAACCCAAAGAGGCCCACACCAAGACACATCATAATTAAAATGCTAAAGATTAAAGACAAAGAGAGAATCCTAAAAGCAGCAAGAGAAAAATAGTTACCTACAAGGGAGTGCCCATACAACTGTCAGTTGATTTCTCAATAGAAACTTTGCAGGCCAGAAGGGAGTGGCAAGAAATATTCAAAGTGATGAATAGCAAGGACATACAACCAAGATTACTCTACCCAGCAAAGCTATCATTTAGAATTGAAGGTCAGATAAAGAGCTCCCAGACAAGGAAAGTTAAAGGAGTTCATCACCACCAAGCCAGTATTACAATGAAATGTTGAAGGGTATTCTTTTTTAAAAAAAATATATTTTATTGATTTTTTGCAGAGAGGAAGGGAGAGGGATAGAGAGTTAGAAACATCAATGAGTGAGAAACATCTATCAGCTGCCTCCTGCACACTCCCTACTGGGTATGTGCCCACAACCAAGGTACATGCCCTTGACCAGAATCGAACCTGGGACCCTTGAGTCTGCAGGCCGACGCTCTATCCAGTGAGCCAAACCAGTCAGGGCTAAAGATTATTCTTTAGGAAGAGGAGGAGGAGGAGGAGGAGGAGGAGGAGGAGGAGGAGGAGGAGGAGGAGGAGGAGGAGGAAGAAGAATATGAACAATAAAATGGCAATAAATACATTCACAACTGAATCTAAAAATCAAAATAAACAAGGAACCTAATGAATGAAATAAACTGATGAATAAAACAGAACCAGAGGCATGGAAACATGGAATAGACTGTTGAATCTCAGAGGGAAGGGGGAGGATGGGGGCAGGAAAAGATTAACCAAAGAACTTATATGCATATATGTATTACCTATGGGCACAGGCAATAAGGTGGTGAAGGCCTGGGGTGGTGCAGGAACCAGATGGAGGGGGCCAATGAGGGGGAAAAGGGGGAACATCTTTAATACTCTCAACAATAAATACTAAAAAAAAAAAAGGAATAGCCTTGCTGGATAAAGTAGTCTTGGTTGTAGGTCTTGCTTTTCATCACACCTAACTGTCTTTCTTTTAACTGCTTTTAAACCTCTCTCGTTGTCTTCAGTCTTTGCCATTTTAATTATGACATGTCTTTGTTTGGGCCTTGTTGGGGTCATCTTGTTTGGGACTCTCTGTGCTTCCTGGACTTGTGTATCTTTTTCTTTCAACAGGTTAGGGAAGTTTTCAGCCATTATTTGTTCAAATAAATTCTCAATCCCTTGTTCTCTCTATTCTACTTCTGGTACCCATGTGATGCAGTTATTGTTACACTTTATGGTGTCCCGGGGTCCTTTAAAGTATCCTCAATTCTTTTTTTTTCTGCTGTAATTGGGTGTTTTCTTATACCTTGTCTTCCAAATTGCTGAATTAAACCTCTGTTTCATCCAGTCTACTGTTTTTTTCTTCTGGTGTTTTCTTTTTTTAAAATTTTTATTGATTTCAGAGAGGAAGAGAGAAGGAGAGAGAGATAGAAACATAAATGATGAGAGAGAATCACCGATCGGCTGCCTCCTGCACACCCCCCACTGGGGACTGAGCCCACAACACAGGCATGTGCTCTTGACTGGAATCAAACCTGGGACCCTTTAGTCTGCAGGCTGATGTTCTATCCACTGTAACCAGCTAGGGCCTTCTAGTGTTTTTTTGTTTTTTGGGTTTTTTTGCTTTGGTTCTAGATTTATTACCCTCTTTGTTTAAGGGCTTTCTAAACATTCTGACAGGCAACATCTTGACAGGCAACATCTTCTCTAGAGGGATGGGAAAGTTTGCGGATTCTGCTAGAACTTTTGGGCCCCAGGCCACAAGGCACAGTAAATCAGTGAGGCCAGGAATATATTTTCCTACTAATTTTACAATGACCAACTTGAGAACACTTAGATTGGCATCCGCAATGCAACCCTGAAGAGATTTGTACTTTTTCTCTCCAGTGCTTTTTGGTCTATAACAGGAATGCCCCTTACTCAGCAGTGAGTGACATGGCCATAAGACATTGGGATCCACGGGGAACCCTTGTTGGTCGTTCTCACTACTGATTGGAAACACACAACCCTTCCATTCTTCACCCAGAGCATCAGCAGCAACGTCTATGGCCATACACTTCTCATAAAAGGTATGAGGTTTGTGTTCATCATTCACTTCAATGAGTTTCTAGCAGCCAGTGAATGGGAAAGAGATCTTCAGCTTCATCCTGAAGCAGGCAATCACCATTTGCAACAGCATGGATGGAATTGGAGAGCACCATGCCAAGTGAAACAAGCCAGTCAGAGAAAGACAAATTTCACATAATCCCACTCATTCGCAGAACATAACGAACAACATAAACTGATGAACAAAAACAGATCCAGAGACAGAGAAGCGTCGACCAGACCGCCAAACCTCAGAGGGAAGGCAGGGGAGGGTGGGGGCAATGGAAGAGATCCCTTCTGGTGTATTCTTCATTTCACATACTGTGTTCTTCATTTCTTTTTTTTTAAAATATATATTTTATTGATTTTTTTACAGAAAGGAAGGGAGAGGGATAGAGAGTTAGAAACATCGATGAGAGAGAAACATCGATCAGCTGCCTCCTGCACACTCCCTACTGGGGATGTGCCCGCAACCCAGGTACATGCTGTTGACTGGAATCGAACCTGGGACCTCTCAGTCCGCAGGCCGACACTCTATCCACTGAGCCAAACCGGTTACGGCTATTCTTCATTTCTGACTTGTTCTTTTTTTATGCCTTCTATGAGTTTTTTTAAGCTTACTATCTCTTTGTTCAACTTCTGAGTTCATCCATTCTTCCCCAAAGTTCCTTGAGCATTCTTATAACCATTGTTTTGAGCTCTACATCTGGTTAATTGCTTTCCTCCATTTCATTTAGCTCTAGTTATGGGTTCTTTCATTTGGGGCATGTTTCTTTGTCTCCCCATTTGGGCTGTCTCTTTGTATTTGTTTCTATGTATTAGGTAGATCTGCTACTCAGTCTTGGTAGGGTGGCCTACTGTAGTAGGTGTCCTGTGGGACCCAGTGGCACAGTTTCCTTGATCACCTGCACTGGGTACTCCTGGAATGGCCCTTGTGTGGATTATGTGGGCCCTCCTGTTTTAATTAAATCTTGATTACTGTTGGCCTGTTTGTGTGTATGGTCGACCCTCAGCTGTCTAACTGTGAGGGTCAACCCTCACCACAGTGTACTAGCTTCTGTGCAGGTGCTAATTACACAGAGTGGAATTCACCTCAGCAGAGTCTGGTACCTGCTGAGATCTCCCTTTGGATATGCTACTTGGGAAGGTAATTGGATCCTGCTCTGGTGTTGCTTGAAGCTGGTCACTGGGTGGGTTGGTTCTTGAACTGCTTGGGAGGGACTCGGGTGCAGGACAATGTCAGACGCTGCCTATGACTGCCCCTGGATAACCTGTTTAGAACTACAGTGATCCATAATTTGTGGCTGCCTCTGCTGGATCTGGTTGTGTATAGGAAGCATCAAGCTGCACACCAAGGTTGACTTACCAGCACCAGGCCTGAGGATAGGTCAGCAAAATTCCCTAGAAGTCTGAGGTTCGCCTCTGCCTGCTTCTGCCTGCTGGCTGCTTGTTAGACTCAGTCACTAAAAGATCCTCTGGCTATACTCGAGTTGCATGAGGTAGGTTCTCAGTGAATCCTCAATTAGGAGTGAGTGCTATTCACCAGATCTATACAGGTTCAAACTTGGTGCCAGTGCTGAGTTTAAGGCCACTCAGCAATGTTCCCAGGGTATTCAAAGTCTAGCTGCCACTCTCTTGGTGCTTGCACACCTTTGTGGTGGGGAGGAGTCTCGGGGAGTTGTCAGGGTGAGGCCAGCAGAGTTTATCAGGCCCAAACACACCAATATTTGGCCTTGTGCAGGGAAAGCTCTGCACTGTTTGGGTTTGCGAGGGAAAAATTCCCCGTCCTAGAGCCACACAACTAGGTCTGTCCCAGATACTGCCAGGAGCCCCATCTCAGCAGGGTGGGGCCCTTCAGCCTTGGGGAACTAGGGGGGATGGCCCTCACCCCAGTGCCACACAATTCAGTTTGTCCTAGATTCTGCCCAGATCTCAGCAGGGTGGAGCCACCAAGACTAAGGGTGGGGCCTCAGGAGCCTGGAGAGTGGGGCTAGTTGATCTCTGGTGAGGGGAAGGCACCAGTTAGGTTCATGGGAAAGTGCGGAGGCATGGCCCCCACTTCAAAACCATACAACTCAGTAACTGATACCCCCTAATCTGCCCAGATCGGTACACCCTGGCCCAGGCAGCTTACTCCTCAGCAGGACACAAGCTCCATAGGATGGGTCAACAGGGAGACCAGAGGGTAGGGTTACTGCATTTTCCCAGGCTGATGCTGTATGCAGGGGCATGCTCCATCCAAGAAATATGGTGTCTGCGGTACAGTAGTGTGACTCAGCCCAAGGCATCCTGGCAATTGTCCCCTCAGCTCTCTCTCCAAAGCCATACACTCGCATGACTCTAGCCCGCTCCACTCTCCTTCCACCAGGGTGAGTGGCTGCAAAGGAGATTTTGTGTGTTGGCCCTTTAAGAGAGGGTGCTTGTGTCTCACTGCACCTCTACACCTATCCTGCTTCAGTGAGGCTCATCCCTGAAGTCAGTTATACCCTGTGCTCCCCCCACCCTCACTCCACACACCTCCAGTTGAACAGCAACAACCACACAACAAAGAGTATTTTCTTTTTTATTTCAAATCAGAGTTCTCCACTTTCTCCTCTTAGATGGGACAACAACTGTTAAGAACATCCTTTCTCTGCTCATTTTGCTTACCTCTCCACAGAGCACCCTGCCCCTGCCATTGCTCCTCAGCCTTTCCAAACTTCAAAAACAACCAAAAGGTGAAAGTGGTTTTGTAGCCTGTGCAACAAACTATTCATGTGTATGCAATTAATTATTAAAGAGACTTTGTTCTCCCTGTCAGAGAAGTTTAATATTTAGTTTGAGGCATGAAGAAGAAAAGAATTCCCATTCTCCAGTCATGAGCTTTTGTGTCAGGCATAAGTTTGAGAAAAATGAAGGAAAAGTTGTGCCATTTTTTGTTTTGTGAGCATATCAGTGCTTTGCCTTTGGCCACAACTGTGGCTCTCTTGCCATTTTCAAACTTGGGAGACTAGGTGGCTATTGCAATTGTGGATCCTATGAGAATGTGAAACTGGATAATATATGAAATGCAAAGTAAAAAAAAATCACCCAAAGAAAGAAAATTTATAAACAATTCATACACTTCAATAGCAACACAAAAAAATGCAATTTAAAAATGGGCAAAGGATCTGAATAGTTGTTTTTCTAATACAGAAATACAGATGGCCAACAAGTACATAAAACATGCTCAACATCACTAATCATCAGGGAAATGCAAATCAAAACCATAATGTGATATCACCTCACACCTGTTAGAATGGCTATTATAAAAAAGACAAAAAAATAATACGTGTTGGTGGGGATGTGGAAAAAAGGGAATGCTTTCCCACTGTTGGTGGGAAAATAAATTGGTACAGCTACTATGCAAATCAAAACAGATGTTATTTTTTTTTGTTTGTTTCAACTGTCACTCTATTGTAAGATGATAGCATTAATTACAAATTTAAATTATAACTTGGTAGTCTTTAGTCAGGTACCAAATTGTATTAAAAGGAAACTGCTTATTCAAAAGTGATCATAGAACAACGCAAAATGCAGAGCAAGAAGGACAATAAACATCTCACTGGCCAATAGATTGTTTTAATTCTCTCACTAGATGAAACTCACGCTTTTCTCTTTTTTTTCCGCTTTTCATTTTTTTTTTTAAATGGGGTAAACTGTAACTCCAGCAGATGGCGATACAGAAAGCTTTTGTCACAGCCTAGTTTCCAGTCCATCACTCAAGTGTTTCTAGCTGTCTCAGTCGGGATAGATGCATTACATAACTGGCTGTGCTTGAGCCTTTTTTGCAAGCAGCTTTAGATCTGAAACGCACTTGGCAATTGTCTCCTTTTCTTGCTGTGCAGAGATGCTCTGTACCACATGCTTCTCCACCACTGCACCATGTGCTTTTGTTCCTTCCAACACATCATATTCTGCACAGAGATATGATAGTCCAGGCAATTCTTGACCTCCTTGTATACTCTATGCAACCGTTCCCGGTAAGTAACCTCCAAAGCCATAGCAATGTTATTCCTCTGGACACCAAAAAGGTAATGGCGCTTTTGAACCAGTGCCTGCTGGGACTTCTCCAGATCAATTGCATCCTGGATGCCTTTGATGGTAGCCTGTTTCACTTCTTCTAGTTGGGCAATTTGTTGCTCATTGAGTTTATCAGCAAATTCCCCAATAGAGGCACCATATTTTTTAATGACATAGACAAGCAACCTTATTGTTGATACAGCAGAGATGGTGTCTGGAGTAACCACATATATTTCTTTGGATAGAAAATATAAGATAAGCCCAGTTCTGAGCACATAAGGTCCTGTTACACCGGTTTTGGGATAAAGAAACTGGAAGAATTCCTCAGGGATCAGTCCAAGACGAACTTTTCCTCCATATTCAGGAAGAGGTGGTACAGGGGCAAGACTTGGCTGCCCAGTGTAAAAGATCCTTGTTGCTTGCACTACCCCGGAACTGAGGAGGGCGGCGCTTTTCAGGGAGGGGGCCGCTGCAGTGGCTGCAGAAAACACCACCCGAGACAGCATGGTCAGCGAGGGCAGGCTCGGCGGACCTTCAAAACAGATGTTATTTAAAAAAAAGAGAGAGAGGGTGCTTGTGTCTCTAGCAGACTCATCTCTCTCCCTGGCATACAGAAACCCCACTGATTTTCACAGCCAGATGTTATGTGGGTGCCTCTTCTCAGCTCTGGTACTCTGGACTGGGGAGCCCCGGTTGGGTTTGAGACCTTGCGCTTCTCAGGGGGAACCTTTGGAGCTAAGATATTCCTCCAGAATCTCAGCTGCCACCATGGGAACAGGCCAGCCCTTTTTGTGTCTCTGTACTTCCTACCAGTCTCAATGTAATTTCTGTAAGTCCTTGGTTATAAGACTTCTATTCAGCTAGTCTTCAGTTGGTTATTCAGGTTGATTGCTCCATATTTTAGTTGTACTTCCAGTTTAGTCCAGGATGGAGATGAGTGTAGCTTCCCCGTACTCCTCTGCCATCTTCCAGTCTTTCTGAGGTGAGATCTCATTGTGGTTTTAATTCGTATTTCTTTGAAGATTAGTAACATTGAGCATCTTTTCCTATGTCTATTGGCCATCTGTCTGTCCTCTTTGGAAAAGTGTCAATTCAGGCCCTCTGTTCTTGTTTTCATTGGGGTTTTTTTTTTTTTTGGTCTTGAGTAGTATGAATTCATTATACTATATCCAATTTTAGATATTAACCCCTTATCAGATGTATTATTGGTGATTATGTTCTCCCATTCAGTACATTGCCTTTTCATTTTGTTCATGGTTTCCTTTGCTGTACAAAAACGTTTTAGTTGGATGTAGTCTCATTTGTTTATTTTTTCTTTTGTTTCCCTTGCCTGAAGAGATATATCAGAAAAAAATATTGCTAAGAGAACTATCAGAGATTTTACTGCCTGTGTTATCTTCTGGGAGTTTTATGGTTTTGAATCTTACATTTATATCTTTAATACATTTTTATTTTATTCTTGTATACGGTGTAAGAATGTTCCGACAATAAATCTCTTAATATACATCTTCTACTGGTTCTGTTTCTTTTGTTGAACTCAAAGTATTTTCTTCATCTAGTATGGGAAATCCTTATTTCATTGACAAATGTATGAAGACACTCTCCAAACCCTTTTTTCTGTACCTGAAAGGGGAAGATCAACTTCACTTGCCTCTGATTGGAAGGAAAACATTCTTCAGGTCCCAGGAAAGATTCCTTAGTGTCAGGAACAATCTGCTAATTGTCAAGTTAACCACACTATTATTGGTTGGCTG